>NC_045793.1:91926013-92226013 GCF_009873245.2 Balaenoptera musculus | reverse complement strand
TGTAATTCCCCTAGCCCCCTAGAGCAGGGGTTGGCAAACTTCTTCCGTAAAAGGCCCAATAATAAGTATTTTAGATTTTACAGGCCACACGGTTTCTGCTGCCACTCTACAATTCTGTTGCAGCGCAGAAGCAGCCAGAGACAATACGTAATAAATGGGCACGGCCCGATTTTGCTGTAGTTTGCCAACTCCTCCCTCTAGGGTAGGCTATTCGTAACACTGATGACCGTAATCCTTTTGTTTCTATAAATTTATTTATTTTATTTATTTATTTTTGGCTGCGTTATGTGTTCGTTGCTGCGCACGGGCTCTCTCTAGTTGCTGTAAGAGGGGGCTACTCTTCGTTGTGGTTCGCGGGCTCCTCATTGTGGTGGCTTCTCTTGTTGTGGAGCACGGGCTCTAGGCACACGGGCTTCAATAGTTGTGGCACGCGGGCTCAGTAGTTGTGGCACGTGGGCTCTAGAGTGCAGGCTCAGTAGTTGTGGCGCATGGGCTTAGTTGCTCCGCGGCATGTGGGATCTCCCAGACCAGGGCTCAAACCCGTGTCCCCTGCATTGGCGGGTGGATTCTTAACCACTGTGCCACCAGGGAAGCCCGACAGTTATCCTTTTAAAATGTAAATCAGATCATGTCACTTATCCATTGAAAACTCTCCAGTGACTTCCCATCTCACTCAGAGTTAAAGACAGAATCCTTACAATGTCCTACAAGACCCTGATCTAGCTCTATTACCTCTTTTACTTTAATCTCTCCCTCTCTCCCTCCCTCTCCCCCGCTCCACCCCCCACCTCCCTCTGAGCTCCTTTGCCATTCCTAGAACAGGCTTGCCCCACCTCAGGGCATTTGCACTGCTGTTACTCCTGTCATAATGGCTCTCCCACCAGCTATCCGCCTGGCTAACTCAACCCTTTTAAGTCTTTGATCAGATGTCACTTCTTAACAGGGCCTTTTTTGGACATCCTATTTGAATGTCAGTCTTCCATCCCCTCCCCTGACACCTTCCATCCTCTTTACTCAGCTCTATATTTTCCATAGCACTAATCACCTTCTGACACACTCTATAACTAATTTTTAAAATATGTTGATTGTCTGTATTTTCCCCTACTAGAAGTAAGCCCAGTGAAGTCAGGGCTTTAGTCTATTTTGTTGCTGCTCTATCCCGTACGACTAGAACATTATGTCTTAGAGTAGGCACTCAGTAAACATTTATTAGATGTATCATGGATGGATGGATGGATGAATCAAAGAAATGCCATAGACTAGAATTTCCTGGAGTGTACACCTTGGAACACTAGTTCTACAAAGCAGAATAATACTAATAGTTGGAATCCAGGTGACAAAATTCTGCTCACTATTGAACTCCTCAGTAGAATTAAGTGTCTCACCAAGTCATGGGCAGTATTTCACAGGAAGTATTCGAGCGCAGCCTAGAAGCTAATGATTAAATTCCAAAAATGTGCAAGTTATTCTTACAGTGGGTTGGAGAACTGGATGCTATGTTCCCTACAATGCCCCAAACACAGGCCACCCCAAGACTCTGTGATACCTCCCCAGCTGTTTAGTAAAACGATAATATCATTTATTTAATTTGTGACAAGCACTTGTGTATTGCTAAAACAGGTAATTTTCAATAGCATATGCCAAAGTCATGTGAAGCCAGTATTATTTTCTAGTCTTGAAATTTTCTCCTTGGTGAAAAACTGGAGACCCTAGTAGAAATTATTGGCCGAAGAGCCAGAATGTTTGTGCATCGTGAAATATTTGTATCTTGGCTAAAAATAAAAAAGAGTTACTCTTCAAAGGAGAGGGAGCAGTTAAATCCTAACACAAATTCCTAGGTGAGATACTGCAGCTCATGGGACCTGTCTTTTACATGAAATCTTTTTATTTTTTACTAATGTTGTTTATGTTTCCCATTTTTGCCTTGGATTTTTGTTCTTTGAAAGAATACAAAAGATGTCATTGCCTTTTTTTTCCTTTTTTTTTTGAAACCAAATGTTACCTGTTAGGGACTAGGTCAGTATGCATACCTAGTTACTTGACGTGTGAGTGAATGTTCTTAAACATAGTGATTACTCTGCTACTTCCAGATATTGTGCTTAGGGGTTCAAAAGAGACATAAGCAAATATATAGAGAGAGTCCTACACATTTTTATAAAATTACACTCCTCAGATTCCACACTGCGGAGAAGGGAGTAGTAAGGTAAAAGTGAGGGCAGGAAATCTTTGCTTTTGCATTTGCACTCACACTCTTCAGAATATATTGACATGCCATTAATAGTACAGATGCAGTGCCCTGAAGTTAAAGTATGTCTCTTTCCAAATTAATAAATCTTTACCCATTAACTAAAATTCTTACAGAAAAAAAAATACTGTATACAATCAGTATAAGGATTTTGCTTTTCTTCTTAGGCTATTTTCATTTGTTTCTTCTGCATCCTTTTAATGGAATGTGTAGGTCTCTTGAAAGGTAAGGTTCAAGTTTACAAGTCTGGCCTGTACTCAGTAACAAAAAGATTTGAGATGCAGGATTTTGCTTCTTGCTCAGAAAAACAAAAATCCATATTTCACTCTTAACCAAAATCATTCTCCATTCATATCCAAGGAATCAGAGATATTATGCAGTTTAACATACTAACTTCTCAACTTGTCATAAGCTTTTACCCCCTTTCTAATTCTATTAAAGTAGTGATGATTTTCAGCTTTTCTCAGTTCTTCCTTTTGTAATGCTTGTGATGATTTCCGAATTGCTTCCAAATCAGTAGCCAGAATGTGTCATTGATATTGACATGCACCCTACAAAGCCATCCACCTACCGAAGACTTCATGATTAAACCACTTCTGCACTTGCCTTTCATTCCAACCATGTCCCGGTCTTTGGAGGCCACCTGACGATTAAATTGGGCTAGAGAAGCTCAGGGCTCCAAATGCTTTCTCATAATTTGCATGCATGATCTTTGGGAACCAAGCCTTTTACCTAAATGCCAGTCTTGACGAAAATGTTTTCTCTTTTTTCCAGTGATGCAGAAGACCACAAGCCTTTAAAAAAAGGCAGTCGAACACCTTCAGACAGGACTGTGAAAAAGGAAGATAGTGATGACAGCCTAGTTGACTATGGAGAGGGGGTGAATGGCCAGTTCAATGAGGACGGCTCCTTTATTGGACAGTACAGTGGTAAGAAAGAGAAAGAACCAGCTGAAGGAAACGAAAGCTCAGAGGCACCGTCTCCGGTCAACGCCATGAATTCCTTTGTTTAATCTGTGAGCTCTTTGCCAATATCCCACTTTTCTCGAATGTTTATCTTAAGTATTTGTCTGTCCACCTTCTCATACTCTGAACATTGAGGCAGAAAGTCTGTGTTCTGCTGTGTGTTCATATGATGAGAACCATCAAAGCAAGAACCTAACTCAGTCAAATGATATCTTAATGTGAACTGCAGTGCAAAGTGCATACTTTTTCATTCAACATAGGTTATCTTGATTTCCTAAGAACTGATAAAAAATAACACAGTGTCATCAACAGATCATGTTCTTCCCTCTTCGGGATACAGTTCACTAGGATGCATGAAAAATGCTACACCTTTAAAGAATATACCTGTGTATGTTATTCAAACATAGGTTGGTACTTTGTTTATACTCTCCTCCGCTGAACCCCTAAATATGAATTCCGTTTTCATTGTCAAGAGTGTTACTGTAGTATTCTCTAGAACTTCAATGTCTTCGTGGGCATTGTCGTGAAATTGGTGACTCTATGTCTAGCTGTCGTTAGTCTTTTTGGGAGACTGTTAGGACAGTGTGTACAGTCTCTCCTTGCTGAATGAGTTAATTATGACAGGTGCGTTTGCTGATGCTTACTGACACTCTCTTACCTGCTCTTTGCCCCTCTTACTCCATAGACTTCTTAATCGTCCAGGTATTACAACGGTACAGTGTTCTACCTTTGACATCCTCTCTCCTTTCAGTGCTTTTTAGGCATAAACAATGCGTATTGCAATGCATCTTGGCATTTATGGCAGACCGAGAGAATACCAAACAGATCACTCCAATTCAGTGTCAAAAATTATTCCAGAAAGCACAAGGCAAGACACATGCAGTGCCTTCAGACGATAAGCATTCCACAACGTACCGCCTACTGTATCATTCGGTACAGTCGACTCGGAGTCCTAGATTACTATCATTGTCTAAAAGTAACTTTGAAAAAGCATAGTTCATGAAAACTGCAATGCTGAAAAAAAGAAAGGAACTGTGAAAATAAAATTAGGAAGACAGTTTATTTTAAGGAGCATGATTTCCCCCATAGGTATAAAAAGAAAAGCTTTATCACCAACTGGAGCAAGTGATGATTTTGTGGTCTTTTATGGGTCCTATTAATACAAGTCACGTTCAGTAAGAAAGATGTCAACTTGGTAGGTAGAAAATTTAAAAAAAAAAACAAGTTATTCCAAAACTAACAGGATACAACAGCACACCAACAGGAATATATTTTCCTCTAAGTCTTTATGTATGTGGCAGCTTTTGAAACTCTGCAGCATTAAACAATGTGTATACAAATTGCACGGATGCCTTTCAGAATCTAAGAAATCTGACAAGTGCTAACAAGGCCAACAGTCAAAGGGATTACATCTCCAGTTTCAGAAAGAAGCGTATATATTCTATCATATTCATAAATAATATCTATCAAATGGTTTCCTTCCAAATATGAAATTCTATAACAACCTATGGTTGAAGGAATGCTCAGTTTCATTTGCCAATAAATTGGTTTCTCATAACTTGCATCAAGTTTAATTTTAAGTAAAGCTTTTTATATGTAGATATTTTGTTGAATCTGTAAATACACTTAAAGTGTAGATGCTATATGCTTATAGGTGTTACGTGCAAATAAACATGCCAGCGATGTTTATGTTGTACTGTATAAGATGTTAGCTAATTAATACAGTGCATGGGATTGGAAAGCATTTACTTAAATGCCTTTTGGGTTTTTATTTTCCCTTTTTGCTGTGAAACTGAAAGAGTGAACTATTTTCCATATTGACAGCAGGTTTCTAGAAGAAATCTTCAGAGCTTTGCCTAAGCACAGTTTGAAGTAATCCCAGGTAAAGATGGCCCTACCTAGTTTCATATCTCCAATATTCACTTTTCACAGATCAACCTTTCTAGTGGAAATCCAGAAAGACAAAACAGGCTGCCTTGCCATCCGAGAGCACAAAGATAAGTTACTCAAAATTTGCCAGTGTGTGTGAGGACAAGAAAAGTACAGTTTTTCCTCTTCCGTAATGGTAGATGCTAAATTTGTGCATGAAGGGGTCATTTCTGTACTTGTGCAACAGAGTTTGTATTAAAAATTAAATGTGGTTTTAAAAGTCCCTCTCTCTTTTGTAATATATCATGTTCCTAGTGGAGTGTGAATGTCCAAGTAATGGTATATGTAACGGTACAGGCAGATGTGACTGGATTTCCGTCAAAAAAGTGACTATTAAACAGTCGTGATCTCTTTGTGATTTTTAACTTTTTCAAACCTAGATTTCCTAATGTTTTATTTTATTTTATTTTTTTATTGGCCGTGCTGCGCGGCTTGCAGGATCTTAGTTCCCCGACCAGGGATCGAACCCGGGCCCCTGGCAGTGGAAGTGCAGAGTCCTAACCACTGGACCGCCAGGGAAGTCCCTGCTAATGTTTTAAAATAACGCAAATTTTGATTTTTGCTTTTAAAAGGCAGAGGAAATTAAATGCAAAACTGGACGCAATATAAGAGAGAGCTAATAAAAGAAGGGCATATCAAACATTGTAATGCAAAGGCGAAGTAAATATTACCAGCCTTTGGAGAAACAGTCTGAGAAGTCAGGTGCTGCTTCCTTTCCTGAAGCCTGACCTCTGCAGGCCTGTTCGCTGGTGCCTTCGGTCACCCTCTCTTCTGCCCTCCTGGACCTCCACTGTCCCCGGCCACGGCAACTGGATTCCTTAACCTCTCCTGCTTGATGACACAGTTTGGGCGTTGACAGGTATCACTCCCGGGTGTGTCATCCACCCCCTTCTCAACAGCCCAATTCTCGTGTCTCACACCTGTCCAGCTCTGCAAACAGCCAAGACCTGGCTTGTTCCTCTGTCCCTCCACCTGCCCTTGGTCCCCTGGTCCCAGCTTTCCATCCACAAGACCTTCTGCTGGCACAGAGCTCCCTCTCCCTATACAGTTACTTGGATAACAACATGATATATACATCAACGTAAGATGCTAATAGACCCTATGTAGACCTTGTTATTAGTCTTTTTACCATGGAGAGCATTCACTTCTGAGCAGCAAGTCAGGGTCTCCAGTCTACACCGTGATCCAGATTCACAATCTACATCCTCAGGCCACGTCATCAGTCACAGCTCTGTTTAGCAACGGGGGCTGGCGAGCTGTAAAGCCTGACTACAAAAAGCATTGGTCTGTTGATGCCTTCTTGTTCAGATGATTTGTAATGGCCCTGGTTTCCTTTTTTTTTTTTCATAAATTTCAAATTTTATTGAGGACCTACGATGTGAAAATTCTCCAAAAAAATGTAATTGATATTTCTGTATTTTAAAGCATAATGATTAATTTTACTTTCATAATTTAAGTAATTTTAGCAAACTTTTTTTATCATTCAGTTCCTTCAGATCTGTATTTATAAAGTTGACTTTGCAGGGTGAAGAAGAAATTAGACAATTGATATAACCCAGTGTAACCTCGTTTACTTTTGATGTCTGATAAAATAATTGGAAATAGCTCGTGGAGGCAAAGGAAAGAAATGCAAAGAACTGAGAAGTCTCACCTGAACTGAGCAAATCTCTCCGGCTCATGAGATTTTTCTACAAATTACCACCAGAGGGCTCCCGTACTTTATTCAATGCAAAAGAAACTGCAGGAAAACGAAGCCTCTGGAGAAACAATGCCAACCGCCTTTGATAGTCAGACTGGGTCTGATCATGCAGAAAATGATTGCCTGCTGTAACCGGGGAAAATGCAGCTTCCTCTGACGAGTTCACGACCTCCAGGGAGTACGCCTGTGTCACCTTGAGCCTTGTTAATCTCCTCCCTCGTATTGATTGTGGCTGGGTGGCTGGCAGCCCATCAGCAGGGGCAGAAGGAGGAGTAGGGGGCCTCCTGGCTCCCCCCAGATACCCCCTCGCCTGCCAGGTGGTGGGGCTGAAGGAGGGGCGGGTCCCGAAAGTGGTCCCCCGTTCTCCCGATCGTGCCATCTTGTCTGCCCCCAGTGGTTTGATGTCTTGTGGTTGGTTAGCACAAGAAGCACAGTTTAAGCACAGACAGCTTTTCTTCTTCACTTTAGAAAAAGCAGCAGAGGGAAAGAATACTCGTAGAGGATTTATGTTAAAGAAACAAACAAGCAAACAGTTCCCAGGTGGAGGTGGAAAGAGACCAGCGTGTACCTTCCAGGTCTGCCATCAACCAGCTGTGGAACTGTGTACAAGTGAGCCCCCCCTCTCCCACCTCTCCAGGCCTCCGTTTCTTCAACTTTAAAATGACAGAAAGCAGATGACTTCTAACATCCCTTTCTGCTTAAATCCTGTGATTCTCAGTCATTGCCGCCGCCAAAAAAAAAAAAATGTTTGAGCACCTACGACCACCAAGCATTTTGCTGAGTGGGGAGGGTCCAGATGAGCAAAACCAGATGTGGTTCCTGCTCTCACGGTGCCTGGAGTCTGGTGTGAGAAGACAGACATTAATCAGATAACCACCTGAATGACTGTGTAATTCCACCAAGATAAGCGCTCCAAGGGGGAGGAACGCCGGTCCATGAGAGCAAGTGATGGAGGAGGCTGACCTGTTCAGAGCGGTGGGAGGCTTCCCTGAGGAGCTGGGAGCTGGGGGACAGTAGGACCCAGGGGAGACGGCAGGACAAAGCAGCTGCCCAGCAGAGGCCCGTGTGCCCAGAGCAGATGCAGGGGCCAGAGGTCCTGAGCACCAAAGGACAGGTTTTTGTATTTATTCAAGGGGCAGTGGAAAGAGGGGAGTAATTGAAGGAGTTGAAGTAAAGCGTTATATGACCAGATCTGTTTGGGGAGGAGGTGGAATTCATAGGATTTAGTGCAGAGAATGGGCTGGAAAAGAGCCAGAGAGGTTGATAAAAGCCACTGGGAAGCTTCACAGTAGTTCAGACAAGAGATGATAGAGGTTGGATCCAGATCATATCACTGGAGATGGAGAGAAGCGGGTGGATTCTAAAGATATTTAGGAAGGAAACTGATGGGAGTGATAGATCAGATATGGGAGGTTGAGGGAAAGGGAGACATCAAAGATGGCACTGAGATTTCTGACTTGTGTAACCAGACATGAAGTTCACTTAGATGGGAACATGAGGAGAGAACCAGATCTGGGGTAAGTTATGAGTTCAGGTTAATAAATGAGGAGTTTGACAAGCCTCTGAGACATCCAAGTGGAAGTCACTAGTAGCAATTGGATATATGGGCTTAGTGCTCAAAAGAAACTTCGAAGGTGATGAATAGTGATTGAAGCCAAGAGGCACAGGATGAGATTGCCTAGGGGAAAATAGACAAGAGAGCTGAGGATTACCTCCTATTAAGAAACTCCCTTAGGGTGTGGCTAGGAAGAGGCAGCTGGACATCTAAAGGAGACCAGTAAACAGGAGCCAGAGAAGTTGGGAAGAAATAAGGAGAGTGCATTGTCTTGGAAGCCAGTGAGAGAGACCACTTCAAGAACAGGGAATGGTTTACAGTGTCACTTAATGCCGAAAAGTCAAGCAAAATGAGGAGCAGAAGATTTTTGGATTTGAAGATACGGAGGTCATCTGAGACCTTAGGAAAAGCCGTTGGGTGGAGTGTAGTGACAGACTGAAGACAGCTGAGGAGTGAGTACAAGGTGAGGAAGTGGAGACAGTGAGATTTGCCATCACCCATGTGGACAACCCATCCACCCCCGGGCTCGCTCCTTCACATCTGTGCCTCCCTAATAATAAAATCTAAGCCTCCCGCTCTCTGCCCACAACCTCCCCTCCAACCCACTGTCCCCTTAAGCTTCTTCCTATTCTTTTTTTTCCCCTCTCCTCCCCTGTCTTGCCCCTCCCCCCTCCCTCTCCCCACTGGGAACCACTACTTTGTGAGTCTTTCTTTTTTTTTTAATTTAAGTAAGTTTGTTGTATTTCTTTCTCCATCCCTTTTCCAGCATGGATTTTATAGTCCATTATTTTTGAAACACTCCTGCTTTACCCCAAAGCCCTTTGCCCTGTGGAGGTATCATGTTCCTAAGGATCAATCTACTGTCTGCTTTCTCCCGCCTGCCCCTAGGAGCTGAGAAATAGAATAGAGGTCGGTGTCGTTATAAAATCATAAAATTTTCAAATGGTTCTACTCTCCACACGGCCCTGCTTATTTTTCTCAGGTGAACTTATATTCTCACACTCAGCAATAGCTCTTTCAAATCTTCTCTACTCTCCTCAAACATTCAGCCCTAACCCCTCTCCCCACACAGCCTCACAACACATCAGACTCTACAAAATGACCTTATATCACAATTCACTACAGAAAGAAAAAAAAAATAGAGATGGGAATTCCCTCATCTTCCTGCTAGCAAACCACAATGCCTGCTGCAATACGCCTTCCGTTAAAATAGGGGATCAGTCCTTCTACCTGCATCTGGGAACTTCTGCTTGGTGGATTCTTACCCATCTTAACCCTTCTTCTGCTCAATGGGACTGTCTATTGACATTTAAACACCAGGTCTCTCCCTTCGAAAACTAACAGACCGTCAAAACCTGATTCCCCTCCCCACTCACTCCCTTCCATTATCATTTTCTCTCCTCCACTTCATGGTCAAAAAGGTTGAAAAAGTTGAACTAATCCCAGGAAAAGTAAATGATGATAATCACAAAAGCTACTATTCGCCAGGCAGTGTATTCTTTGTTCTTCCTGTAGCCATCAAACCTCTCCAGTCTCATTCAGTGTGTCCTATAGACACTGTCTTGCTTCAGCTGTAACTCTTTAGCAATTATCTCAGTGAATGACTCAGCAAACTTTTTTTAATCAACAAACTTTGCGCATGTGTGTGTGCATGTGCACGCAGACTCAGCCTGCATATTGGACTCACCTGGGAGCTTTAAAAGTCCTTATGCCTGCCCATCCCCCCCCCCCATCGTGTCTCTGTTCTAATTGTCTGAGAGGTAGCTTGGCATCAGGGTTTTTCAAAGCTCCCCAGATGATTCTAATGTGCAGCCAAGACTGAAACCAGCGTGGAGAAACAACACGTTTCCACACACTGTGTGTGCACTTAAAATATTTAATGAACAGTGTTTTGAATATATTTCTTCATACAGGTTGATCTCAAATTCTCTCGTATTCCTCCCATGAAAAACAACAATATATGTAGGGAAAATGGACCCCGCATTGTTGGTGGGATTATAAAATGGTTCAGCCACTTTGAAAAACAGTTTGGCCATTTCTTAAAATGTTACATACAAATTTACCTTACGACCCAGAAATTCCACTCCTGGTATATACCGAAAAGAAATGAAAAAAATCGTCCATGCAAAGACTTGTATGCAACAGTTCACAGCATTCATCATAATAGCCAAAGAATAACCCAGACGTCCATGAACTGATGAATGCATAAACACAATATGGTCTATCTGTGCAATTAAACAATAAATCCATACAATTAAATGGAATACTATTTGGTAATTTTTTTAAGTACTAATACCTGCAACAACATGGAGGACCCTCCGTAACATTATGCTAAATTAAGAAGCCAGACGCAAAAGACTTCATACTATGTGATTCCATTTACTGAAATGTCCAAAAAAGCAAAACTACAAAGAAAGTAGATTAATGTTTGTCTGGTAATGGGAACGGGGATTACTGTAAATTGGCAGGAGGGATTTTACTGGAGTGATGGAAATGTTCTAAAACTGGATCAGTGTTGATGATGTCACAATTTGATAAATTTACTAAAAATCATTGAATTGTATACTTAAAACAAGTGAATTTGTGGTAAGTTATACCTCAATAAAGCTGTTAAGATAAACCATCCCTAGGCTTACGTGTATCTGAGAGTGATCAGGTCTGTGTATAAATGAGGCTTGTGATGAGTACAGTACCCCCTTACAGGTCACTTCCCCTCCCTGTCCTCCTGTTTTTTCTAGAAGACCCCACAAGATCAGTGGTTCTCAAAGTGTGGTCCCTGGAACAGCAGCGTCAGCAGTACTGGATAGAAATGCAAATTCTTGACCCACCCCAGGTCTACTGAGTCAGAAGTTCTGGGGTGGAGATCAGCATCTGTGCTTTAGCAAGCACTCTGGGTGATTCTAATGCATCCTAACGTGTGGGAAATACAGCACTCAACCTACGTGCCAGCCTCTCTCCTCTCCCACCTGTAGGTATGGGAGTGATTTACCTTCTGAGATTAAAAGAAGAAACTAGGCTCTTTTCATAATAGCAAAAAACTTGAAATAACCGAAATGTCCATCATCACATAATAAACAAATTCTGTTATATCATACCAAAATTCATAGCAGTGAAATACTAATCCACAATAAAGAGGAATAAACTACTGATACAGGTAACTCATTCCGCTGAAAGAAGCCAAACGAGTTTTATTTATATGAAACACAGGAACAGGCAAAACTAATCTACACTGATGGAAAGCCTATCAGCTGTTACCTGGGGCGAGGAGTGGGGAGGGATTTACTGCAAGGGGGCTGAGGAAACTTTTAGGGATGACGGAAATGGTCTATATTTTGATTATGGTGGTGTTTACAGGGGTGTGTTTGTCAGGACTCAAAACTATATACTTAAAATGGGTATGTTTTATCATATTGTAAAAAGCTATAAAACAGAAACCTCAAACTGAATTGGGAGACCAGAAGGGGGAGCTCTCATGCCCTGTGCTGATAGCAGAGCCAAACAGGAAAAAGACTCCTCTTCTTTCCTGGCAAGGACTCAGCCAATGAGAAGCCAAGGTTCTTTGTTTACTCACGCCCTCCCAACTCCCTCTATAAAAGCCTGCTGCTTCCCGTGCTGGGGGACATTTGCTCAGTGGTTCCTCATGGTTGTAGATCCGGAAATGCAGTTTTTTCTGATCCAGAAGAAACACGTTTTTGCTGGGGAAATAACTGATAGTCTGTTCGTTTGGGGACAACAGTATGTAAGTTATATCAATATTGCTGTTTTTTTTAATTACTTTATTTCATTTTTCTACAGTTTTATTGAGCTTTGATGCAATATAACACTGGTTTTTAAAGAAAAAAGGAACTGGGCCTAAGTGACTCCTCTCTTGGTTCTCTCTTTGTCTCTGGATGGCCTGCCCAAGGAGGCGGCAGGGAGGTGGAGGGCCTTTGGCTCTGCCCCCATCTCCAGGTGGTAAATGCAGGGGTCAGGACCCAGCCTGCCTTCTAGAGGAAGGTCTTCCAGAAGCCATCTCTCCCACTCCACCCGGCCGTGGGGTGGACGGCTGTCTTGTCAGGCATCTGAGGATGCACGTCGGCTCTAATACACACCCAGACCTCGCAAGGCCTGGGAGACAGTCCCCCTCTAATTTGCGTCTCTGTGGGGCAAGTCCACCTGTGAGGCTTTTCCAAAACCCTGGCTTGTTGACATCTTCAACTCAGTGCTTCATGGCATCCCTCTTCTCTCATTTTTTTTCTCCCAGGCTTTTTCACTGCCGTCCTTCCTCCTTCCTGCTGTCTCTCATGTTTGCTCTCCTGGACCTTAACAGCATCTGTTTCCTAGCTCTCAATTCTCCATCCAAATGAGGCGGCGTTGACATCTCAGAATTAACCTGTTCAAAATTTAAGTCTTGAGCTGTTTTATGCTCTAACTCTTCCCTGCCCGATGCACCCAATCTCAGTAACCAGCCTCACGTTGGCTCAATCAAGGCAAAACTCTCAGGAGTCATTGTTTTTTTCCTTCCCCACCCAGCAAACCCAACAGCCAATTCACTATGTTTTTTCCAAAATGTGTGTTGAATACATGTAACATCTCTTCATCTCTAGTCTCCCAACCATACTGCCTACCCTTCTTGCCCTCCTGCAAGCCAAACACCACACAATAGAGCAGGGTTGGCAAACCTTTTCTGCAAAGGACCGGATAGCAAACAATTGAGGCTTTTGAGGCCACCAGCTACTCGGCTGTGCAGGGAAATCAGCCACAGGTGTGGACGATACTTCAACAAGTGGGTGTGGCTGAGGCCCAATAAAACCTTATTTACAATATAGGTGTGTTTTGTACGGGTCTCAGGCTATCAATAGCGATGCTATTGGCTAGAAATGCCCGGGGCAAGAGTTTGATCCCTTTCAGGGACCACTTGCCTGAAAGTAATTTAAGGAGTGCCTCTTTAAGAAGGTCATTAAGACGCTCCGTGAGGCCAGCTGCCTGCGGCCCTAACGTGGATGGAAGACGCGAAGAATATTAGGTTGGAGAGGCCACCGTGGAGTGTCCTGAGAGGTAAAGTGGGTGCCCTGGTCAGAATCAGTGATGTCTCTCCATCCAAAAGGAGCAGGAATAAACAGGATAAGGGATGACCTGTCTAGAAGAGGAATTCTGGGTAGGGGTCGCCAAGAGGGGTCCCTTGTAAGTATTGGTGATTGTGACACCCCATCTGGAAGCCCCAGCAGAAGGGGACAGTGGGCCAAGGAAATCGGTCTGCTAGCGGGAGTGTGGTCGGTCTCCCTGGGAGTATGTCCCCGTCTGGATGACCTCTGTTTGGTTTGGGAGCAGAGAAGGCACTTGTTGGTTTGTCGCAAGCTTGGCTGCTGCTGGAGAGGGAAGTCCCCTCCTTTGAGGCCAAGTTGTTAAAGCACAGCAGCTCCCCAGTGACCCAAAGTTGTGTGGCCCATTTCTCGAGTTGATGGAACAGTCCAGAACCCTGAGGCGTCTGGGTGGAGTGTGGAGGGCTTAGTGCCGGGGGCGTCTGCCGGATTGTTAACAATAGCTTCTGATATGGCGCCATTAGTGTGAGCGGAAATGTGAGTAGAAATGATAGCAACTGGGGACTCAGCTAATTCCTTGCATATCTGGTCCCCCAGGTGGGCTTGCCTCCTGTGAGAAAGCTGCCCCTTAGCCAACGGCTAGACCAAACCACGAGGCCATTAGCAACCACCCAAGAGTCTGAAAATGTGGATCTGTGAAAGGCCCCTTGGTATGGCCTCCTTCAGGGCTGAGTTCCATCACCTGGGCTGAGCTGGAGGGCCTCCTCCACTAGCGAGGTGCCCAAGGCGAGGCGGGTGGAGCCGTGTCTTCCAGTTGCATCGTGTATGAGGGTGGCGCTGCCATCCCTGAAGAACACCAACTCCCCATCCATCCCAGATGGTTGGTCCCAAGGGGATCCCCAAATAGCCAGAGCTGGGGAGGTGGGGCACTGTTACTTCCTCAGGCATCCCAGGCAAGGGGCTGAGCATGGGGGAAACCACGTCCTCCTGTAATTTGGAAAGGCCTTTGACTTCAGGTATTGCCCTATCCTGAGGGTACCATTTCCATTTTACCAGGGAGGCATGAGTAGCCGTGCCGAGCTTCCGCTGGGTGGCATCTCAAACCCAGGACGTTATAGGAACGTGGGTCTGGAGGAGTCAGGTGGGGCTTGTTAGTGCCTCAGTTTCTATAAGAGCCCAAGAGGATGCCCCAAACTGGCACTCAGGGGGAGTATTTTGGGCTGCTACTGCGCGTGGGTGCTTAGTCCAAAACCGCGTAGGAAGCCAGGTGGACTCCTGTTTGGTCCAGAGACCCCAGGAGGCATAGTCAGGCGTGGCTGACGACTTGACTTGGAACGTGAGGCCAGAGGGGACTAAAGGGAAGTCTTGCTGGACTGTCCACTGGGCCGCTTCTGAAACCCACTGTTGGGCTTCATCCCGATGGAAGGTGGCAGAATCTCACGCGTGATTGCACATCTGGGGCAAAGCCTTAGTGAGAGAGGAGGGGTGGGTTGCCTCCAGAACATGAAAAGACCAAGTACGTGTTCTGCCTGAGTGTGAGGACGGGGGTGGGGAACGTGAGTAATTGATGTTTGACTGCTGGGGGGATTTCTTAGCCCTTAGAGGACCAGATGATGCCCTGAAACTTGACAGGTGAGGCTGGGCCTTGGGTCTTGAGAGGGTTGATTTATCCCCTTGTGTTGCTTTAGCTGGTCTTTGCAAATTTGCCCACACTGCTTCCTCAGAGGGACCCTCAGCCTAAGGTCATCAAAATGATGCTAAGAACGGCACTTTCCAATTGTACGGTATTTCAATCCTGGCAGCAGAGGTTATGTAGGCCTTGCAGGACTGTTCAAATATCCCATTGGGAGCCTCGTAATATATACGGAGCCCCTTCCAAAGTGAAAGCAAATTGGGCCTGGGATTTTTCCATGATAAGAACAGAACATATGAGCTAGGTGAGTGTCCTCGAAGCACTCTCCTTGGGACTGTTGTATGACCTCACTCAATCCTAAAATATTAGGAATTGCCTGAGCACTGTGGTTCCGACAGTCGATAGTGAGGTTCCGTGCATTAGTGGTGGCTTAAGTACTGGCCACATGGGTATTGAAAGGGCCTGGTAACTCCTGTCTCAAGCATGTCATTAATGACAGGGTGTAAGCCTTCAGTGCTCCGTGTAAGTCGGTACTGGGAACTGTGCCGTCCTGACCGGAGGAAGATGAGTCCCTGGCGTCCGTTTGGCGAGTCCCACCAGGAGGTCAAGAACCTGGGCTTGTCCCAGGTGGCATGGTGTCACGTCGGGACATCCGTGCCCACGGGAGGGAAAGAGGAGCCGGCAGGGAGGGGGAGGGCAGCCCCAGAGGAAGCCCTTTGAGGTGAACAGCCCAATCGTGACGTCGGAATGGGTTTGTGTGAATGGGTTTGTGTACGTTTGATGGTTTAACCAGCAGGGCCCTGTAAGAGAAGGCTCCCATTTGGGGAATTTAGAGGGATTGCCTGGAATGACAGTGATTTGGGCCCTGGGGTCTAACAGGGCCAAAAAGGACTGCTTGTTTACTGTCCCAGTGGACCACCAGAGCAGTCCAGGGGGGATTGTTCCCGGAGGTGAGAAAAAACCCCGGGAGCTGGCAGTTCCCTAGGATAGGGGCCTGAGGTGGCTGCAGTCCTGGAGGTTGGGGAAGGGGGAAGAGGGGTCTGAGGGCAGCTGGGTGGTGAGAGGGTGGCTGGCAGAAGGGGGCTGTAGCTGGGAGAATGCCGGTTTCAGGGCGTGGAGTCGGAGGTTGGCTGTCCAGAGATTAAGTGGCCAGGAACCCGAGTTGCTGAGACTCCTAGTGGAGGCTTGCCTGCACAAATGACCACCTTCCCACTCGGCTCCGGAAACGCTGGGAAGCCACGTGAGCAAGTTTAACTCTGACCACCCCAGGACTGGAAAGTCTCTGGGGTTGTGGGGCTGGTCCTCAGCTAACCAGGGAACCCTTGACCTTTCAAATGACTACTATTCTCCTTTCTCCTTCTCCCAGACAGTAGAGCTCTCAGCCTAGGGAACCACTCTGTATTCCGTGGGTATTAGTAATGAAAATGACTCCCCAGACCACCAGGGCAAACCTAGATGTCTTTCCTTTAGCGCAGGCATCCGTTTTCAAAGCTCCCATTTGTGGCTTTCCCTTCACACCTATTTTCTGTCTTCTCTGGCTAAAAGGGAACGGAAAAAAAGGTTACAATGCCCTAAAAAGAAAAGATATATTTTTAAATAATACTGCTGGATACTAAGTACAAGAAAACGGGCATGGAACAGCTTTTCACAACACAGTGATCAAAGGCATTTTCAGAATACGGCATCGCAGTACTGAGTGGAGATACGGGGATATCGCGATGAAAATGAGCAGCAACTGGCATCTTGATGCTTCCTATTGACAACCAACTAGGAAGGAGGACGGGGGAGGGTTATATGGGGAGAGACCACGCAGTCTTTGGAGGAGAGGGGATATGGGATTCTAGGGCTGTTGTCTCTCGCTCCTTCCTGCCCTGCATCTCTCTCTCCAAACTTGGAAGGGCTGAGTCCTGGTTCATGGAGGTAACACTAGAAGTCCCATTTCATCCGTAATGAGCCATGGGAACACTCATGGAGCAGGTGCATCCGGAGACCTGCAAGAAGACCCCACTTATCCCCAGAACTGCGGGGAAATGCGGAAGCATGGCCATGCTGACACGGCTTCTGGTCTCCTTCCCGGCCAAGGGTAGAAATGGAGAAGTGGGGGAGGAAGCAGTTGTATAGGTCTTAACACAATCGAAACTCCCCAGGGTAAAATCTGAAATGAAAGGAAAGGTCAGGTATAGACATGATCATACAATCTGTTATGGACTGAAGGTGTTGCCCCAAAACTATTATGTTAAAGCCCCAACCCTACATTAGGATACGGAGAGAACACAGCCACTTAAAAGGCAGGAAGCAGCATCTCACCAGGAACGGTGTTGGCTGGCACCTTGATCTGGGACTTCCAGCCTCCAGAACTGTGAAAGATCAATTTCTGTTGTTTAAGCCACCCATTCTAGGGTATTTTGTTATGGCAGCCTGAACAGACTAAGACGTAATCCTTTGCAAATTACTTCATATTTTTTCACATTCTGTCCCCAAATGCAAACATTCTTTGTGATGTTTTCCTACTTTATATATGTTTTCAGCATTTAATCCTCTTTAGTTACCAAGAATTTGTTGCGTTGAAGGGAGGTTGGAGAAGAAAAGAAGTAACCCACCTTTAGTGCCTTTGAAATGCCAGGTAATCTAGGAAGCAGTGTCCATTCCCACTGAATATTTTCATCAATCCTGTGAGGTGGCCCCACTTTTCTTTCCAGAGATCACACATCCATAGAAGAGATCTAGCACATGAACTCAAATGTATCTGACTCCAAAATACTAGCTCTGTCCTCCTTTGAATTATTTCTCCTTAAACTACATTCAATAAAACTCTGATATTCCAAATGGGAGGAGAATAGGCCAAAAACAAACATCTGTTCAGTTGTGGAAAACTAATATTTAAAAATATAAGGAGAGCTTGTTGTATGTAAAAAGTCAGTAGGCGCTCAGTCCAAAGACTGTGAAAGGGAAAGATGCGATGTCTGGATACCCAGGCTTGAACCCACATTCATGTAAGAACAGAGACCCACATGTTACTCTTTTCTGATTTTAGCACATAGAGCACAACCTCAGGACAGCCAGTTTTTAAGAACCGTCTGGCTCCACTGGTTGTGAAGCTGCCAGATGCTCCAAGACAGAACCAAAGCCTTCTTGACTTTCCCCACACTTATAAGTGCTTCATAAAGTCCTTTAAACACTGTGGGGACTTGTTCGAGGTTGTCGGCTGTGTCATGGTTATTCTTCTCCACAGAGATGGGAAGGACACAGTGAGAATGTGAAGGTCATGCTAACTGCTTACCAGCTGTACTCTGGGGAGTAAGTTCATGGGCAGATGATGATTTGGTGGTCTCAGCTCTCTGCTCAGCCAAGCTTAGTCCTACCTCTGTCTTAAGTGAGCAAAGGGAGGAAGAAGAGGGCAAACTTGGAGGTATGGATTTGCTGCTCTGCATCTCGTTACTCCAAAGAAGAATGGATCCTTCCATCAAGCAATTTTTACATCTGGGGGTGCATGGCCCATATCCAGTGTTGCAGGAGAGCCAGCGGAGTATAAACAATAATCTGTACTCAAGGCATCTTCAGAGCAATTAGAGAAATTGAGTGACCTCATGTCCAACAATTAGGGATCTAGGACCAGGCCCTGTAGTGGTATATAAACTATAATTATGGATACAAAGACAGATGTCACCGTGGGCTGAGGAAGAGGAGAGGACCTTGAAAGATGAATGGAATTTGGAAAGGATAAGGATGGAAAGAGAATAATGGCCCCTGAAGAGGTCCACGTCCTAATCCCTGGAACTGGTGAATATGTCACGTTACGTGGTAAAAATGACTTTGCAAATGTGATTCAGTTGAGTATCTTGAGATGAGGAGATAATTCTGGGTTATCTGGGTAAGCCCAATGTAATCCTTGGTCCTTACAGAGGGAGGCAGGAGGGTCAGAGTGAGGAGTAGGAGATGTGACAATGGAAGCAAGAGATTCGAGTGACACAAGGGGCCACTGGCAGCAAGCCACCTCTAGAAGCTGAACAAGTCAAGGAAATGGATTTTCCCCACTGAACCACAAGAAGGAACCAGATAGGCTGACACCTTGACTTGAGCCCAATTAGACTAACTCTGAATTTCTAACCTCCAGAACTGTGAAATAGGAAATTGTGGGGTTTTTTAAGCCACTAAGTTTGTGGTGATTTGTTACAGCAGCAACTGGAAACTAATACAGGGGGGCATTCAATCTGGAAAAGCAGCAAGATCAAAAAACCCAAAAGACAGTGATTTCTAGGTGATAATAAACCCCCAGCCCCAATATTGGGGTCAGGGAGAAGTAGTATGCAAAGCATGATTCCGGGTTGTATTTGTTTGCTAAGGTCGCCATAACAAGGGACCACAAATAGGGCAGCTTAAACAACAGAAGTGTTTTGACTCACAGTTCTGAGAGGTAGAGATCCAAGAAGAGATAGAGGTCCAAGATCAAGGTGTAGGCAAGGTGATGCTTCCTTCGAAGGCAGTAGAGAAGGATCCACTCCAGGCCTCTCTCCCAGCTTCTGGTAGTTCCTTGGCTTGTGGCAATGTAACTCCAGTTTTCTCCCTTTGTGCGTGCTTCTGTATGTCGAGATTTCTCCTTTTTATAAGGACACCAGTCATATTGGATTAGGGGCCCATCCTACTCCAGCATGACCTCATCTTAATTAATTATATCTGCAATGACACTGTTCCCAAATAAGGCCACATTCTGATGTACTGGGGGCTAGGACTTCAACAGATGGGTTTGGGGGAAGAGAGAGGACACAATTCAACCCATAGCACGATAAATAGGAATTGAATCCTGCCAATGTCAGCACCTCCTGTAGCTTCCACAATATGCTAGATGGATGAGAGTTGCAAAGGGAAGAGAAAATCACTGGCTTCTAGAAATTGACATTTGTGCCATGGCTTGTAGTAGCCTAGGGTGGCATTGAACTCCTCATGGTTTCAGAATTTTTAGGTCATCTGAGAGATGACAAACCCTGTAACAGGACAAGGTGAGAAATCCATGCCAGAAGCTGAGAAAGAGAATCAGCTGATTCAAGAAGGAATTTACGCCAGTGTTGGGGGCACTTGCAACCGGGCAGTGCTTAGCTCCTTCAAAGTGCTTAGAGTTTCCTGCAACTCTTGTTCCTAACCATATTTTCATTGACCCCTGGGCTTTTAACACCTATGGTGCCTTCTGAAAGTGAAAGTTCAGAGGAGTAGAAAGATCCGCCAAGATAAAAACAAGATCGGACTCTGTGAAGTGTTTATCTCAGACACACTGAGTGACACAGGATGTCCCAGGAGCTCGGAGAAAGCTCCTCGATGGGGCAAGGGGAAGGCAGAAAAACCAAAGAATGAATGGAGATGGAAAGACAAGCTGGAGAGGCCTGAAACCCATGGATAAGGACATAAGTGGCAAACGATGAGAAAGGTAATCCCAGAAATTGTGCAACCTGCCCAGATTGGGATGTTGGTTAAAGCTGGTCAGTTCTCCAAAGACTTTTTAAACCTGTGCTCTCATCTGGCACATCCCACATTCACAGAGTTCAGTCACTGTGTTTGGCCATGACAGGCTGGTCTTCACTCTTTCTACCTTCCTTGCTATGTCATTTCATTTCAGGGAGGATTAAAATAAATGGTTTCTGTCATTTTATATTTTTAAAATTTTTATTGAAATATAGTTAATTTGCAGTGTTGTTTCAGGTATACAGCAAAGTGATTCAGTATGTATATATATGTACTTTTTCATTATAGTTTATTACAAGATATTGAGTAGAGTTCCCTGTGCTATACAGTAGGTCCTTGTTGGTTACGTATTTTACATATACTAGTGAGTATGTTTTAATCCCAAACTCCTAATTTATCCCTCCCCCCATCATTTTATTTGAAAAATATTTTGGTTCTTATTGTTGCTTCAACACCCCCCCCCCCAAAAATAAAAACAGGTTGATAATTAAATACTTATTCAGAATCCTCTGATATTCAAATATACTTGTTATCCAGTCCGTGTCCTCAAGGGGTTTGCAGATGAGGAATGACAGCATAAAGAGACTCACTTATCACAACACAGATGACAGCAGCTACAGGAGACACACGTACCAGGTGTTGCATGCACCTAGTGGGGCAGCCCAGCCCAGACTGGAGAGTTAGGATGTGTTCTGGAGGAGATGCTGAGACATTCATGGCATAAAGTAGATCATGGGTGTCTTAGTCCATTCAGGCTGCTATCACAAAGTACCAGAGACTGGCTGGCTTACAAACAACAGAAATTTATTTTTCATAATTCTGGAGGCTGGAAGTTCAAGATCAGAGTGCCAGCATGATTGGGTTCTGGTGAAAACCCTCTTCCCAGTTCCAGACTGCTGACTTCCTGCCATGTCCTCACCTGATAGAAAGGGCAAGGGATCTCTGTGGGGTCTCTTTTATAAGGGCACTAATCCCATTGACGAGGGCTCTACTCTCACAACCTAAGCACCTCCCAAAGGCCCCACCTCCTAATACCATCATCTTTGGGCTTAGGATTTACACCTAAGAATTTTGGGGGGAACCCATTGTAACCATAGCAATGGGTAACAAACTTTTTCTGAAAAGAGTCAGGTAGTAAATATTTTTGGCTTTGCAGGTGGTATGTTCTCTTCCACAACTCTTCAACTCTGTCATTGTAGACACTGCAGCTGTAGATGGTATGTAAACAAATCAACATGACTCTTTCAACTAGAATGTATTTAGTTTCAACTAAACTGTATTTATGAACACTGAAATGTGTATTTCATATCATTGTCATGTGCCATAAAATATTATTTTTATTTTTTAACCTTAAAATGTAAAAGCCAATCTTTTTTTAAGATCTACTGAAATTATCACTTTTTTAAAATTGAAGTATAGTTGATTTACAATGTGCAAATTGCTGCTGTACAGCAAAGTGACTCAGTTATACACATATATACATTCTTTTTTATATTCTTTTCCATTATGGTTTATTCCTGGAGATTGGATATAGTTCCCTGTGCTATACAGTCGGACCTTGTTCTTTGTCCATCCTAAATGTAATAGTTTGCGTCTACTAACCCCAAACTCCTAGTCCATCCCTCTCCCTCCCCCTTCCCTTGGCACCCACAAGTCTGATCTATATGCCTGTGAGTCTGTTTCTGTTTTGTAGCTAGTTTCATTTGTGCCATATTTAGATTTCACATATAAGTGATATATGGTATTTGTCTTTCTCTTTCTGACTTACTTCACTTAGTATGATAATCTCTAGGTCCATCTGTGTTGTTGCAAATGGCATTATTTTGTTCTTTTTAATGGCTGAGTAATATTCCATTGCATATATGTATCACATCTTCTTTATCCCTTCATCTGTCAATGGACATTTAGGTTGTTTCTATGTCTTGGCTATTGTGAATAGTGCTGCTATGAACACAGGGGTGCATGTATCTTTTTGAATTATAGTTTTGTCTGGATATATGCCCAGGAGTGGGATTGCTGGATCATTTGGTAATTCACTTAGTTTTTTAAGGAACCTCCACACTGTTTTTCATAGTGGCTGCACCAACTCACATTCCCAGCAACAGTGTGGGAACGTTCCCTTTTCTCCGCACCCTCTCCAGCATTTGTTATTTGTAGACTTTTTAATGATGGCCATTCTGACCAGTGTGAAGTGGTACTTCATTTTAAGTCTGATTTGCATTTCTCTAATAATTAGTGATGTTGAGCATATTTTCACATGCCTACTGGCCATCTGTATGTCTTCTTTGGAGAAATGTCTATTTGGGTTTTCTGCCCACTTTTCGATTGGGTTGTCTGTTTTTTTGTTGTTGAGTTGTATGAGCTGCTTGTATATTCTGGAGATTAAGCCCTTGTGGGTAGCATCATTTGCAAATATTTTCTCCCATTCCATAGGTTGCCTTTTCATTGTTTTTTTATGGCTTCCTTTGCTGTTCAAATGCTTATAATTTTGATTAGGTCCCCTTTGTTTATTTTTGCTTTTATTTCTGTTGCCTTGGGAGACTGACCTAAGAAAACATTGGTACGATTTATGTCAAAGAATGTTTTGCCTATGCTCTCTTCTAGGAGTTTTTTGGTGTTGTGTCTTATGTTTACATCTTTAAGCCATTTTGAGTTTATTTTTTTGTATGGTGAGAGAGTGTGTTCTAACTTTATTGATTTACATGCAGCTGTCCAACTTTCCCAGCACGATTTGCTGAAGGGACTTTTTCCCATTGTATATTCTTGCCTCCTTTGTTGAAGATTAATTGACCATAGGTGTGTGGGTTTATTTCTGGGCTCTTTATTCTGTTCCATTGATCTGTATGTCTGTTTTTGTACCAATACCACACTGTTTTGATTACTGTAACTTTGTAGTATTTTTTTAAAGCTAATCTGATTTTTTTTTTTAATTTTTATTTTTGGCTGCGTTGGGTCTTCGTTGTTGCATGCAGGCTTTCTCTAGTTGTGAGCGGGGGCTACTCTTCATTTTGGTGCATGGGCTTCTCATTGCGGTGGCTTTTCTTATTGTGGAGCACAGGCTCTAGGCATGCAGGCTTCAGTAGTTATGGCATGTGGGCTCAGTAGTTGTGGCTCGCAGGCTCTAGAGCACAGCAGGCTCAGTAGCTGTGGTGCACGGGCTTAGTTGCTCTGTGGCATGTGGGATCTCCCGGACCAGGGCTCAAACCCGTGTCCCTTGCATTTGCAGGTGGACTCTTAACCACTGTGCCACCAGGGAAGTCCAGCTTTGTAGTATTGTCTGAAGTCAGGGAGGGTTATGCTTCCTGCTTTGTTTTTTTTCCTCAGGATTGCTTTGGCGATTTTGGGTTTTTTGTGGTTCCATATAAATTTGTGAATTATTTGTTCTAGTTCTGTGAAAAATGTCATGATTTTTTTTTGATAGGGATTACATTAAATCCACAGATTGTTTTGTATAGTACTGCCATTTTAACAATATCCTTCCAATCCAAGAGCATGGGCTATCTTTCCATTTCTTTGAATTTTCTCTAATTTTCTTTATTAATGATTTATAGTTCTCAGCATGTAAGTGTTTCATCTCCTTGGTCAGGTGTATTTCTAGGGTTTTGTTTTTGTTTTTGTTTTTTTACACTCCCTTTCTGATATTTCATTGTTAGTGTAAAGAAATTGAACTGATTTCTGAATGTTAACCTTGTCTCCTGCTACTTTGCTGAATTTATTTATCAGATCTAGTAGTTTTTGTGTGGAGTCCTTAGGATTTTCTGTATATAGTATCATGTCCTCTGCATATAGGGACAGTTTTACCTCTTCACTTCCAATTTGGATACCTTTTATTTCTTGCCTGATTGCTGTGGCTGGGACTTCCAATAGTCGGTTGAATAGAAGTGAGAGTGGACATCCTTGTCTTGTTCCAGATTTTAGCAGGAAGGCTTTTAGCTTTTCACCATTGAGTATTACATTGGCTGTGGGTTTGTCATAAATGGCTTTTATTATGTTGAGATATGTTCCTCCTATACCCACTCTGGTAAGAGTTTTTATCGTGAATGGATGTTGAATTTTGTCAAATGCTTTTTCTGAATGTATTAAGATGATCATGTGGTTTTTGTCTTTTCTTTTGTTAATGTGGTGTATTACATTGATTTTCATGTGTTGAACCATCCGTGTGAATTTGGGATGAACCTCACTTGGTCATGGTGTATGATCTTTTTTGTGTTGTTGGATTTGGTTTACTAATATTTTGTTGAGGATTTTTGCATCCGTATTCGTCAAAGATATTGGCCTGTGATTTTCTTTTTTTGGTGGTTTCTTTGTCTGGTTTTGGTATCACGGTGATGGTGGTTTCATAGAATGTCTTTGGGAGTGTTTCCTCCTCTTCAATCTTTTGGAAGAGTTTGAGAAGGATCAGTATAAGTTCTTCTTTGCATGTTTGGTAGAATTCGCCTGTGAAGCCATCTGGTCCTGGACTTTTGTTTGTAGGGTTTTTTTTTTTATTACATACTCTAGTATTTTACTTCTAGTGATTGGTCTGTTCAAATTATCTATTTCTTCTTGATTCAATTTTGGTGAGCTGTACGTTTCTAGAAAATTGTCCATTTTTTCTAGGTTGGCAAATTTGCTAGCATATCATTGTTCATAGTGTTCTCTTTTTTTTTTGTATTTCTGCAGTATCAGTTATGTCTCCTTTTGCATTTCTTACTTTGTTTATTTGGATATTCTCTCTTTTCTTCTTGGTGAGCCTGGCCAGAGGTTTGTCAATTTTGTTTATCCTTTCAAAGAACCAGCTCTTGGTCTCACTGATTTTTTTTCTATTGTTTTTTAATCTCTATTTTATTTATTTCCTCTCTGATCTTTATTATTTCCTTCTTTCTGCTGACTTTAGGTTTTGTTTGTTCTTTTTCTAATTCTTTTAGGTGGTAGGTTAGGTTGTTTATTTGAGATTTTTTCTTGTTTTTTGAGTAGGGCCTGTATCACTATGAACTTCTCCCTAAGAACTCCTTTTGCTGCATCCCATAGATTTTGCATGGTTGTGTTTTCATTGCTGTTTGTCTCAAGGTATTTTTTTAATTTCTTTTTTGATTTCCTCATTAACCCATTGGCTTTTTAGTATCATGTTGTTTAGTCTCCATGTAATTTTTTTTTTTTTTCATTTCTTTTCCAGTGGTTGATTTCTAGTTTCATGATGCTGTGGTCAGAGAAGATGCTTGAAATAATTTCTGTACTCTTAAATTTGTTGAGGTTAGTTTTATGCCCTAGTATGTGGTCATTCCTAGAGAATGTTCCATGTGCACTTGAAAAGAATGTGTATTCTGGTTTTTTGGATGTAATGTCCTGAAAATATCAAATAAGTCTGACTGTTCTATTGTATTATTTAGGATCTCTGTTGCCTTATTGATTCTCTGTCTGAAAGATCTGTCCATTGATGTGAGTGGGATGTTAAAGTCTCCTACTATTATTGTATTCCCATCAATTTCTCCCTTTATGTCTGTTAATATTTGTTTTATGTATTTGGGTGCTTCTATATTAGGTGCTTCTGTATTAGTTGCATATATGTTGATGAATGTAAAATCTTCTTTTACTGATCCTTTTATCATTATATAGTGTCCTTCTTTATCTTTCTTTATGGCCTTTGTTTTAAAGTCTATTTTGTCTGATATGAGTATTGCAACTCCCACTTTCTTGTCATTTCTGTTTGCATGAAATATCTTCTTCCATCCCCTCACTTTCAATCTATACATGTCCTTTGCCCTTTGCTGTCTCTGCTGTCTCTTGTAGGCAGCATATTGTAGGCTCTTGTTTTTTTATTCAGTCTGCCACTCTGTCTTTTGGAGCATTCAGTCCTTTGACATTTAAGGTAATTATTGATATGTATGTATTTATTACCATCTTAAGCCTTGTTTTCCAGTTGATTCTATGTTTCTTCTTTGTTCCTATTTCTTTTTTGTGGTTTAATGATTTCCATGTATTTTACACCTGTGTTCTCTTCTTTTTGGTTTTTTTGAATCTATTGTATGTTTTGGTTTGTGGTTGCTCTGTTTTTCAAGTATGTTAACCCCTTCCTATATCTGCTTGCTTTAGACTGATAGTCATATAGGCTCAAACAAATTCTTAAAAAAAAAACCCTACATTTTCTTATTGTCCTTTTTTACATCTACATGTGTATCCTTTTGCAGTTCCTTGTGTTTAACATCACTTTCACAAATAGGTATTTTTTTCTTTTTGATTTGTATACTGGCTTATTTAAGTGATTTACTTTCCAATTGTGATTTCCTCCTTCCTTCCTTCCTTCCTTCTTTTCTATTTAGAGAAGAACTTTCAATAATTCTTTTAGGATAGGTTTAGTATTGCTGTATTCTTTTAGTTTTTGCTTGTCTGAGAAATTCTTTATCTCTCCTCCTATTCTAAATGATAATCTTGCTGGGTAGAGTATTCTAGGTTGCAGATTTTTCCCTTTCAAGACTTTAAATATATATTTTTGGCCACAACTAGTGGCCGTGGCATTCAGGATATTAGTTCTCCCACCAGAGATTGAACCCAGGCCCTGGCAGTAAAAGCACCAAGTCCTAACCACTGGACCCACAGGGAAATCCCAGGACTTTGAATATATTTTGCTACTCCCTTCTGGCCTGCAGCATTTCTGTAGAGAAATCAACTGATAGCCTTATGGGGGTTCCCTTGTAATTAACTCTTTGTTTTTCTCTTGCTGCCTTTAGAATCCTCTTTTTATCTTTAACTTTTGCCATTTTTATTATAATATGTCTTGGTGCAGGTCTGTTTGGGTTCATCTTGTTTGGGACCCTCTGTGCTTCCTGTATCTGGATATCTGTTTCCTTCCTTAGGTTTGGGACATTTTCAGCTGTAATTTCTTCAAATATGTTTTCAATCCCCTTTTCTCTTTCTTCTCCTCCTGGTATCCCTATTATGCATAGATTGGCACACTTTATATTATCCCATAGGTCTCTTATATTGCTTTTATTTTTTTTTCGCTTGGCTTTCTCTCTGCTGTTTTGATTGGGTAATTTCCATTATTCTATCTTCCAGATCACTTATTCTTTCTTCTGCATTATTCATTCTATGATTCATTGCCTTTAGCTCAGCTTTCGTCTTGGCAAATGAATTTTCTAATTTTTCTTGGCTCCTCCTTATAATTTCTAGTTCCTTTTTACAGCACTCTGCATTTCTGTCGATAACCTGTCTTAATTCCTTCAGTATTTTCATTACCTCCTTTTTGAACTCTGTGTCTATTAGACTGAAGAGGTCTGTTTCATTGTTCGTTCCTTCAGGGGAATTCTCTTGGTCTTTTAACTGGGTGTGGTTCCTCTGCTTCTTCTTGCTTATATTTCTCGTACTCTGTGTGTTTAGAAGAAACAATTATCTACTGTAGTCTTGGGGGGCTATTTATATGTGGGAGCATCCCTGCATAGCTTGTGTGGGTTTAATTTTTTTTTTGGCGTGAGGGCTGCTTTTGGTTTGGATGCTTGTCCTCTCTCCTCAGTGTGTGCTGGCTGTTATCCCCTCAATAGGGGGTATGCAGATGCACAGCCCATGCACACTCCCGGGAAGACGGGTGCAGTGCTTGGTGCCCAGTCACAGGACTCTTGGCAGTGGTGGTGGTCTGTGCCCACCTCTGGAGTCTGAGATGGCAGTGGCATCCCTGGAGCTTGTGTAGGGGGTGCCCTGCCACCTGAGAGCTCATATGAGGAGAAAGAAGCTCCTATGGCGGTCCCGCCCCTCTCCTTGTGTGCCCCCCCCCAGTGGTGGCACATTGCATCTCTGGCAGGCCCAGGCTTCTTCCTGTACTCCCTTGGTTGTGGCACACCACACTCTAGCCCCCTCAGGCTGTCTCCACACAGCCAACCCCAGGCCTCTCCCCAGGCTCTGACCTCTGAAGCTCGAGCCTCAGCAACCAGCCCCCGCCCACCCCTGCGGACCAGCATCTCAGGCTGGGGAGTGCTGGGCGGTGGCACTGAATGCCTGTGCAGGTCTCTCTCTGCTTTGCCCTCTGCAAACAGGTTGCTGTGCTCTCCTCCATGGCTCTGAAGCTCCCCCTCTGTCCCAGCTGATCTTCCCACCAGTGAGGGGACTTCCCAGGGTGCTGAAACCTTTCCTCTTTCACAGCTCCCTCCCTGGGGCACAGGTCCCATCCCAATTCCTTTCTCTCTCTCTCTCTATTTTTTTTTTCTCTTGTCCTACCCAGTTACATGGAGATTTTGTTGCCCTTTTGGAAGTCTGAGGTCTTGTGCCAGTGTTCATTAGATGTTGTATGAGAGTCCTTCCACGTGTAGATGTATTTTTGATGTATTTGTGGGAGAAGGTGAGCTCCATGTCCTACTCCTTCGCCATCTTGATCCAATCCACTGTAAAAGCCAATCTTAACTTGTAGGTCATCACAAAAGCAGGTGGCAGGACAGACTGAGTCTGTGGCTTGGAGATTGCAGACACCTGAACTAGATGAAGAAGTGGGAAAAGCATACAAGAAGAGGAAATAGCTCATGAGAAGGCATAGGCACATTCAGGAACTACAAGTAATTGTTAACGATTAATTTTTTAAAAAGGTAAAATGATGACTCTCATACAAACATTAAACAAACATGTGCCAAAGATTTTAATTAATGAGGGAACCAGTAAAATGTTATTACTACTTCAAAGAGAAGTTTTTCAAAAACACATGTATATAAGCCATCAGAAATGCTGAAATCAATTGGTCAATATCTATAAGGCATCTTATCAATTGCATCTCCTTAGGACACATTTTGCAACTCTATAGACAAGAATTATTTGCATTACTATCAGTAGTACTCTAAGACCTACAGAGTCGTAAAGTAGCTCAAAGACATAGATAACCAGGAAGGATGCACTACATGGGAACACTAGTCATTTTTTTCCCATTTCAAAGATTTTCACAATTTTTCCTGGCATAATTCAGTGTGATTGGAGGGAAGGGCTCTAAGAGGATTGGTTCTGTCCCTCGTTACCCATGACTGTCCCCGACATCCTGGTCTTTATTACTTCTTCTTCCTCTGCTTCCTTGTTATATCAGTTCATTTCAGGGGAATCAAAGGAAATGTTGATATCTTTGTAACCATGGGCAAGTTACTTCTTTGTGCCTCAGTTTCCTCATGTGAAAAATGAGGATAATTTAGTACCTATTGCCCAGGGTGGATATGGGAATTCAACAACTTAGTATGCTTTATTCTCCTACTTCCACTTCTGTGGATTCACTGAAACCCTAAAGTGTGCTAACGTGACACTGTGCCACAAAGCCAGCACACCAAGGAATGAAATAAAAGAAGCATGGCCGTCCACCAGGGCTGTTAGTGTAGAGAGGATGGAGGATGGCTGTGGACCGGTGTGTGGCTTTAGTGGAGTCATTTAACACTGTAGATCTTAGTTTCCTCATCTTGAGGGCAAAGAGTGAGGACTGTAATGATCTATGACTCTGTTAACCATTTTTGCATAGAAATGACACAGCTTTTACACATTTATCAGCAACTTAAAACTTGGTACATTTAAACACTTTCCTATAAGTACTGAAATGCACTTTAAAAATTCTGATAGGAATTATAAAGGTTCATGCATGGACTTGAGTCCCCTGGCTCACTCTTAAATGCCCTGTGAGCTCCATCTACCTTAGTCTGGTAACTAGAACATTCCAAGGCAGGTTCTGAGGTGGGAGGTGCCAGGATTACTTCAGGCCCAGGTCACTGTAGACTGTATGCATTTTCCCTTCTTCCTCTATAAGGAGAGGAACTGGGAAAGTTGGTTATAAAAGAAAGCAAAGGATAAATTTACCAGGGTTCTCTCCAGGTGCCAATGGGCTCTGCCTGGGATGACTGACTCTGAGATAACACGGGGCGGTTGACATCAGTCCAGTCAGCAAGGGTTTGGCAGCTTCCTGACTGCCTGAAGACTTTGCAGGCAGCCCCATCTGTCCTTTCAGAGTTCTAGCAGCCTGTGTCAGCTCTAGGGCACATAGTAATCTTAGCTTCATTCGGGTTCACAGAAACTTCTGAAAGGCTGATTAGCTGTCTCAATGTTTCCTGAGACTTTGTACTCCTCCACACATCCCGTCAGGACTTGCAAGCCTCCTTGTGCCCAGTGAAGACTCCTGAGCCCTCGAGAAATCCCCTTGAGTCTGGGCAAGTCTCAGGAAGTGCTGCTTCCTCCCCTGTGCTGAGGTGGGTCACCAAGGAGCAAAGGCAGGCCAAGCCACTGCCGGACGAGGCTTGTCAAGCGTTTCTGGCTGAGATGAGGCTGCATCAGGGGGTGTCCTCCCAAGCTGCCTTCCAAGGAAATACCCTGTCCCAGGGGTATGAAACGTTCACTTTCCCACATTTGAGTTCAACTGGATGCATTGAACTGTGTGCCTAAAACAAGTGGATTTTACGGTATGTAAATTATACCTAATGGAATTTGCCTGCTTTGGAGGTCTTGCAACTTAGAGAAACAGAGCTAGGATCCCACACTGCTGAGTGTGGGACCTGCTCCTGCCCTGCAGCCCACCCGCCCTCTGTTTCTGGGAGATGACAGAGCAAGAACGAGAGTGAGAGGGGGGAGAAATCTGGAAGGATCTTCACCGAAAGACTGTGGGCTTCCAGGAGATTTTTATTTTCGTCTTCATACTTCTTTGTATTATCTGATGTGGGGTAAATGAGCATATATTATATTTCAGGGAAAGCAATAAAGCTGTTTTCTTTGTGGAAAAGAAAATGAGAGAAGCCGAAACCTTTGATTAAGAGGAGCTATACTGAGAGGCTGCTTCTGATTACCTGATAGACTGACCTTTTTGTCCCATGGGCAAGATATTTTTTGGAAAATACCTTCTGTCTGACAACACTCTAACCCCAACCTTAATCCTAAAAGGTAAATAGTTAAGCCATTCTGAAGTCAGATATCCTAAGAACGTGGCATCAGTTTATAGGAAAACAGCCCACAGTCACCTATGCATAGTTATTTGAAGGTAAATTTATGAAATGTAAACGGTGCTGTCCCTTCAATTTTCATTCTAAAACTGGAGATATGCATATCAGGCGACAACCTTCAAGATACAATAAAATCACCCAAGAATGAAGCAAACCTTTTAAATTTACATATTTCAAAAGGAAACACTTTTTATGGAATACCAGTGTTTGGAATAACTTTTAAATATACACCAATATTTAGTGTCTAGGGTTTCTTATTTTGTACAAAAATTTAAAAGACTAAAGGGAAAAAATAGTATTCAATTAATAAAACAGATCACAAACCGATCAAATGAACAAACTGAAAAGTCCCTTTATTTCACTCAAACCCCCTGTGGAAGTTTCTACCTAAAAATCAAATGCTACTCTCTAGTCTCCTACCCCCTGGTGCTTTGTGGGAGTTGTTGGTTTGTAAAAAGAAATGAAATAAGTTAGTTCAGTGGCTACTGATGGCAAGTTTCCTCTGTGTTCAGTCCTGAAATGGAAAAGATGTAATTTCAGTCTTCGGAGTTTTCTTTCCAGTATGTCAGAAATCAACAGGTTCATCTGGCCTGTTTTAGGGAACAAAATTAAAAACAACAATGGCATCAACTTAAAATATAGCAATAAACGAAAACACACAAATAACAAGAAACTTTAAAAAACATTTCTGAAAGAGCTTAAAGATCTACAAAAGTGTATTTGAGGAACGTTTGTTGAATCTATTCTCTAATCTGTCACTGTTGTAGAAAAAATGAACATCTAGTTTTGGCTTAGTTCACAACCATTATTCTTCCATGAGGATATTCTCCAAGAGCTTGTAGGAATCCCAAATATGTTCTTTCAAGCAACCAACAAACTTACCCACTGAAACTGCATAGGATGTTTGAAATGGATAATGTAAGATACTGATAGGTGAGTGAAATTTAAGACATGCCTTAGTTTCATTCCTATCCTATAAACCGTCTTTGGAGGACAATGGCATTCCAAACCACATGGAGTCCCAAACCCCTTAAATCTACAGTTCCTGCACTGGTTATATTTGGTGAATCACAAGGCAAACAGAAGGTGCGTGAGACATTTAAGATGACCCTGAGTCAGCTGGGACTTGACAGAGTATTGAGAACTAAAAAGGAAATATTCCACTTCCTCCCCCTGGAAGTAGGTTGGGGGGTCTCCTGTTTCTAAGAAACAAGCTCCTCTAGTTAAGCACGTTTTATAGGTGATAAACGTCAAGCCACCTGAAAATGATTACTAAAGCATGAACCAGAAAAAAATGAATGAGTAAAACAGGGAAAAAAAATATCCCTGCATTATCCTGGCAATTAAAATTGGCTTTAGGGAAAACGAGAGGAGAAAATGAGAAGGTCTATGAGAAGAAAACAAAAAGAAGGTCTAAGAGATGGGGGGAAAAAAAAGATTACATTTTGTGAAGAAAGGCAAGACAGTGACTGACAAGGGAAATAACAGTCGGCTTAAATTACCACAGGGCCTTATTAGGACATGTAGGAGAATTTTCCAGCTGTTGTAAATTAGTGACACTAGAGAAAATTGTCCCTCTTGTCTTGAATGCTTTACTCCCTGGAAATTCCGTTTGATTATTTTCCAGGTCCATTCACTCTGTTTGGTAACTTAGGCCTGATGAAAGCCAACCCAAGGCAGGTCAAATCACACGCCCCCCCAATTTTTTTTTTTTAAATAAATTCATTTATTATTTATTTTTGGCTGCACTGGGTCTTTGCTGCACGCGGGCTTTCTCTAGTTGTGGTGAGTGGGGGCTACTCTTCGTTGCGATGCACAGGCTTCTCATTTTGGTGGCTTCACTTGTTGCGGAGCAGGGCTCTAGGTGCACAGGCTTCAGTAGTTGTAGCACACGGGCTCAGTAGTTGTGGCGCACGGCCTTAGTTGCTCTGCAGCATGTGGAATCTTCCCAGACCAGGGCTCAAATCTGTGTCCCCTGCATTGGCAGGCGGATTCTTAATCACTGCGCCACCAGGGAAGTCCCACTCCCCAAATTTTAGAATCTAAGTTCTAAATCTAAGTTTAGCAATTGAGATTTTTCTGATACATATTTCTCCATACGATTTTTTTTGGTGGTTTTTGCAATTTAATATCCGTCCATTCAAAAAGAAAATGCCTACTGTGTGCACCGCACTAAGCTTGGCATGTGGGAATACAGTGTGATATATGTTATATCCTTGGCCAAAAACCTTGTGGGGTAGAAGATCATGGCCAGGTGAACTCATCACAGAAAGGTAGATGACAAGCTGTCTTAGTTACAAAAACTGGCTAAGAGACCAGCTTCTTAAGGTGAATCAGTTCATTCCAGGACTAGAGAATGGGGGAGAGGAATAGGCCAGATTCGTCTAAATTCTGCTAATGGTCAGCTCAGTGGAGATTAGGCAAGACCCAGCAGTGGAGAATACATGAGAGGTAAAATACTAAAGATCTGGCGACTTTCCTTGTGGTGCAGTGGTTAAGAATCCTCCTGCCGATGCAGGGGACATGGGTTCGATCCCTGGTCCGGGAAGATCCCACATGTCGCAGAGCAACTAAGCCCATGTGCCACAACTACTGAGCCTGCGCTCTAGAGCCAGAGAGCCACAACTGCTGAGCCCGAACACCGCAACTACTGAAGCCCATGTGCCTAGAGCCCGTGCTCCGCAATAAGAGAAGCCACTGCAATGAGAAACCCGCACACCACAGTGAAGAGTAGCCCCCGCTCAATGCAACTAGAGAAAGCCCGCTTGCAGCAACAAAGACCCAACGCAGCCAAAAAATAAATTAAAAAAATATATATATATTGAAGATCAGTCCCATGTGGCAGAGCCATGGGAAGAGGCTGATGTAAAGGGGGACTCACCCCAAACGAGAAAACAAAGTGCCAGGTTCCCAGTCAAAGGAGAGGGCTCAAGGTGGATACAGTAAACGCAGACTCAGAATGGGAAGCGAAGAGAAAGTCGGCTTGGTGGGTGAGGAGTGCTGCCCCCTGGTGGGCACTAGAATACCTAGCACTAGGTCGTCGGGCCCTGGACCATGAGTCTGGGGATGATGAAGATCGGAGGATACAGAGGAGTTTACCTGCTAGAACTGAGCCTTTGGCTTCTGGGCACAGGAGCCATGAACAGCTCAGTTACTGGAGTCAGAGGAAGCGCAGAAGGATAGGACTTCCCTGTGGTCCTTGCCATCGCATTGCTCAGAGTAATTAGGGGGAGACAGACAGCAGCACTTCATCGCCATCGAAAGGCTGTCATTTCATCGTGAAGGAGATGGAGTAGCCAACTCTGCCTGGAGGGGATGAAAAGGCTTTACAAAGGGTGAAAGCTAAAGGACAAATGGAGATGGCAGAATGGTGTCCTGTGCAAAGGCCTAAGTCAAAAGTGCCTGACGTTATTGGGGACAGAATGAGTGACACATAGCTCTCCTGCAGGGAACGTGGAAAGAGACATTGGGGCCAGCTTGGGAACATGTTTTGTTATGCCACACTAAGAAACTCGGGTCTTGACAGCTAAAGGAAACCGAGGAAGGTTTGTAAGCCAAGAAGTGACGAGTATAAGTCTGTGTTCTCTAGTGACAATGAGGATGATGGTCCAGAAGGGCCCAAGGATAAGATTTAGGAGGCAACCGGAGTCTGGGTTAGAAGTGTGAGGACAGCCTCCAGCTAATGTATTGATGTAAGTCTGTAGAAGAAAGAAAAAATGCAGGAAAAAAAAAAAAGCTGACTTGACAGCACTTGGAAATCAAGGAATTTCCTTCATAATAATATTTGATGATGTCCTCTTGGGAAAAGCTAAGAGTCATACTGACAGTGTAATGTTTTAAAATTTCTGCTTTGAGTTGTTGAGGTACACATAACTTTTTTTTTTTCTGTTTGTTTTTTTTTAATGGTTTCTTTATTATTTAATTAATTAATTTATTTATTTTTGGCTGTGTTGGGTCTTCGTTTCTGTGCTCGGGCTTTCTCTAGTTGCGGCAAGCGGGGGCCACTCTTCATCGCGGTGCGTGGGCCTCTCACTATCGCGGCCTCTCTTGTTGCAGAGCACAGGTTCCAGACGCGCAGGCTCAGTAATTGTGGCTCACGGGCCCAGCTGCTCCGCGGCATGTGGGATCTTCCCAGACCAGGGCTCAAACCCGCGTCCCCTGCATTGGCAGGCAGATTCTCAACCACTGCGCCACCAGGGAAGCCCCATAACTTTGTTTTGTCATCAAGACCTGGCCAACAAAATACTAAATTTGGTCTCTCTAAGCAAAATAAAAGAGTTCAGTCAATAAGTTAGCCTTCCCCTACAGCCAGCTCCCCTTCCCCCTCTCCACACTGTTCTTGAAAGGATCCTCGGAGTAAAGGAGCCAGTGAAAGGTAAGACTTTCTAACTAACAATCTTGGGGGAGTAGAAATGGCTCAGGTGCTGTCTCAAACCGACAAGAACACGGGAGGAAGCGCTCTGTGGACTGTGCCTTTAAGCCTTCCACTTGCGTGATGCTCTGCGACCCAGTCTGAGCCCCACAGACCTTCCCTCTGAAAGGACATGAGCAGTATCTCAGGGCCAGCAAGCCAAGGCCCAAGGGCAGTCATAACGCTGGGCTAAGGGGAAAAACAGTGGAAGGAATAGCTAAGGTCACTTCCCTGTTTGTCAGTGGACCCCATCCATCGTTCAGGGAGTCCCTGCTCAGAGATTTTGACTCTGTGTCTCAGGAGAACAGAAGGGCAAGGAAGAAATTAAGCATAGCTGAGGTTCCTGGCTTGAACAAATGGGTGGATAAAGATGCCATTAACTGAGATGGAAGTGAAGAAGATGGATAGATTTGAACAGAAGACTTCAACTGCGAGTATCGTGAGATTGAGGTGCTAGTGGGTCGTCCAGATAGAGACGGCCAAGGTGGTTGAAAACATGGAGCCAAAGCTCAGGATGTAGGTGGGTTAGAGAAGAGGAAGAAGTGGATTCAGCCGTTAAACTGTCCCAGTGAGTCTGTCTGAAGAATACACACAGGAAGAGAAAGGAGATGCTCAGATGATAAAGCCCAGGGGAAACACCAACATTGACGAGGAAGGTAGAAAAAGAGACTATTACAATGTTCGTTGCAGCTCTATTTACAATAGCCAGGACATGGAAGCAACCTAAGTGTCCATCGACAGATGAATGGATAAAAAAGATGTGGCACATATATACAATGGAATATTACTCAGCCATAAAAAGAAACGAAATTGAGTTATTTGTAGTGAATTGGATGGACCAAGAGTCTGTCATACAGAGTGAAGTTAAGTCAGAAAGAGAACAACAAATACCGTATGCTAACACATATATATGGAATCTAAAAAAAAAAAAGGTTCTGATGAACCTAGGGGCAGAACAGGAATAAAGACGCAGACATAGAGAATGGACTTGAAGACACGGGGAGGGGGAAGGGTAAGCTGGGACGAAGTGAGAGAGTGGCATGGACATATATACACTACCAAATGTAAAATAGATAGCTAGTGGGAAGCAGCCGCATAGCACAGGGAGATCAGCTCAGTGCTTTGTGACCAGCTAGAGGGGTGGGATAGGGAGAGTGGGAGGGAGACGCAAGAGGGTGGAGATATGGGGATATATGTATATGTATAGCTGATTCACTTTGTTATACAGCAGAAACTAACACACCATTGTAAAGCAATTATACTCCAATAAAGATGTTAAAAAAAAAAATTTGTTTCACCTCTTTGGTATCTGAAAATATCAACAACATTGTTTGCTTGGTGACATTGATATACTCAAATTCAATTAAATAATGGAGCCATAAACCCATCACTCCCAATCTAGGAGGTACTGAATAGTTTCCAGAACTTCTATATTACAGCATGCACTACCAAAGCCTCTGGGTAAGGGTAAAAATGGAGAGAAGTCTTTCAAGGCTGAGTAAATCCTGAAAGACTGACGTTTTGTTCCCTGAGGATGAACACATGTTATGCTGGGGGCAGCAGTTACAAGGACAGCAGAGACCATGACCCAGCCATGCACTAGCCTTCTGGATTTTTAATTTAATTTTTTTTTGTTCAGAATGAACCAAGTCTTCTTTTTGACACATGTCACTATAAATCAGTGAAATGGGTTAGGTAATTTTGTCTTAATGTCTTATTTGTAGAGGATAACTTTACTACTCCAATTCTAGGAGCCAAAATATTCCGTGGATTGTGTCGCTCTTTCTTCATAAGTTTCATCAGATACAGCTTCTTTTCTCCAGGCCACCAGAATCTTGGTTTCTGAAGGCAAAGTTGGATGCTTAAGCAAAAGACACCACAAGTTAGTGAATAGTGAAAACATCTGCATTTATCAACTGCTCTCTTCCAGGTTCACAGTTTACTTTGTAAACCATTATTATTACAAGTAGTAAATAAAAATTATTTGAATAGACCCGTACCTTTCATCCAAGTAAACATAGAGCATCCCCCCACCCCCAAACAATTTATTCCTCTAGAGGGTGTGGCAACTCAATTGCTTTTGTGAGCACATGTAAGCCTCTGATTCTCGGTGAACCTTCCTCCTTACTTTCACAGCAGCTACAAGTAACCTAAGAACTTGGTTATAAATTTGGCAGGAATGTTGCAGTTTGTTGCTGTAGCCCTGGTATCAACTCCTAGTCATTGCTTTCCGAAGTTTGGCACCTAAATGAAGATGAACATTTGCCATAATAATTGATTTCTCTTTTCCTCTGTATACGGGGAGGGGGGGGGTGGGTGTGTGTGTGTGTGTGAAAACCTAAGGCAAGTAGCTTCGCAAATCACCTTTTTTGGCAGGTTTCGGAATACCTCTCACCTTTTTTTTCCTCCCTCAGGTGCCTTGGGAAAAGCATTTTCTACTTAAATTGAGTCTCACCTTCAGGTGTGGCTCTACACGCCCTGTTTGCTGCCTGCGCCTCTCAACGCAAACTCTCAAAGCGGTAAGTCTCACCTTGGGTCTCCCTAGCAAGTTGGCATTTTTTGGATTAAGTGAAGGCAGCAGCAAGTTTAGAAGTTGTTGGGTAGGTGGGGGACCAGCAGAGAGGATAATCATTCCTTTTTCAGAACGATAATTAATCTGATAACATTTATACGTAAGACACGTATACATAGTACAGTATCCAGTAGAGTGGTCGATGCCTAGCGCAGAGTGGGGTGCAGCCAATGAGCTGAGCTTTTCTGTTCCTTGAAGAAGGCTTCAAACGATGTAGTGTTGAACTGCGCAATTTTAAACTGTGTATTTGGGCAATATTTATTTTATCATGGTGATCTAACTTGTGACAATTTAGGAAAAATTCAAATTCTATAGAACTATCCTTATCTTCAAAATATGTTTGTTAATATCCTGGGTATGTGTAAATGATAAGTTTTAAGGAAAACATGGTGTCTGCTGTCATTGAAAGAAAAGTAAGCTTTAGAGCGTTGCATTCCTCATGGCGATGCCATTTAGGCAACACAGTTGAAATAGCTAATGATTCCTGATGTAATGTGAAAAAACAGTATTACACAAATAAGGGGAAGTTAAGCATAAGACTTCTATGAGAACTGTCATTTTTTTTTTAATATTAATTAATTTATTTATTTAGGCTGTGTTGGGTCTTCGTTTCTGTGCGAGGGCTTTCTCTAGTTGCGGCAAGTGGGGGCCACTCTTCATCACGGTGCGCGGGCCTCTCACTATCGCGGCCTCTGCGGAGCACAGGCTCCAGACGCGCAGGCTCAGCAACTGTGGCTCACGGGCCTAGCCGCTCCGTGGCATGTGGGATCTTCCCAGACCAGGGCTCGAACCTGTGTCCCCTGCATTGGCAGGCAGATTCTCAACCACTGCGCCACCAGGGAAGCCCAGAACTGTCATTTTTAAATGTATAAAATAACCCATCTGAGGTGAGCCAGACAAGGAATTAAGGACTAACATAAATGTTAAAATATTATAATATTATATATCATAAATTTATTGCAATTATCCCCTGTGTTAGATATTACTGTACCATTTGCAAAAGAAACGAACAGTAGTAGAAACAGGAGTGGAATGCAGGCCTTTCTATGGAGACTGTTTACCGAACACTGTTTGCACCTGTGGGCCCTGGGGCTCCGCGGTTTGACATGATATGCCCTTCGTGTCTTCATCTATTTTTATCCAAACTGTTTTGACAAAAAAAGAGAAAACTCTTGGACAAGATGTGGGCCTGAGCACAACCTTCAAGCGAAGGCATATGAGGTAAAGTTAGTGAACAATCAGTAAATGAAAACCAATCAGCAACCCAGAAAATTAGTTATTGTCAGTTTCATGTGTTTTACAGTTTATCGCAACACTTCCTCATTTTAAGACCAGCATCATCTAGCAGCTGTCATGAAACAATTACCAGGATGCATCCACTTCCTTTGTAAATACACTGACATGCTTTTCATCCAAAGAAGGGGTAACATTATGTTGATTCATTCCTGATTACTTGTACATAGATCACTTAAACTCACCGATGAATTTAGCAAGAGAAAAAATTTCACTCAGCTGCCATGAGGCTTCGTAAATATCAGCACTGAAAAACCAACCAGAAAAGCAGCACCAATTAAATGTGTAGCTTGATGTAGGAAGGTATGGACGAGATGACCACAATGCCTGGAATTGGGCTGTATGTGAAGCTGGGGGTTTATAATGACTGCATAGGTGATTGCAAATAACAGAATTTCTAACAGCTGTCGGACTTACTATAACACTCTTCTAGTTTGAGGCCAATCACCTAAAATGGGAAACAGGAAACTGGGAGTAAGACCAGGCCTGAGTCACTTAGGGAAACAAAGGCAGGGTGATGGGCTCTGACTAGGGACAACTACAGGGGTTCAGAGCTCAGCACTATTGGTATCTGAGGCTGATAATTCTTTGTTAGGGGAAGTTGGGGGGTGGCGCCCTGTGCATTCTGGGATATTCATTTAGCAGCATCTCCGGCCTCTGCCCACTAGATGTCAGTAGCAGCCCCCTCCCCTACTGTGACCAAAGGAAATGTCTGCAGACCTTGCCAGATGTTCTCTGCGGGGCAAACCCAATGAGGTGAGAACCACTGCACACATGAGAAGCAGGCAAGCTGCTATGGGCCTAAGCAGTTCAGTGTAATTACAGGATCAGCCGTCATCCATGTTCACTGAGAAGGAAGGAGATTCAATTTTAGGAGGTAAACTTGAGTGAGGGGGAAATACAAGGAATCAGTTGGTAACAGGAAGTCCAGGGTCCGCTTGCAGGATGACACAGAGAAGTAAGAAAATCAGGGATGATTTCAGTCCCTTTATCACATTTTATTGGCTCATTTCAGGGAGAATATATTCAGTAGCCTGAATTAACCAGAACTAACTCACCTCTGCCTCAGGGATTTCTGAGATAGCTGAAGGGTTTTAAACCCCAATGTTGGTAGTCCTCTGGGGCCACTCCCATTGTCTGGGTGGAGGAAAGGAAGCCAGAAACCCCAGCCCATTTCCACCCATCATTCCACTGGGCCCTGGAGAACCCCACAGGGTGAATGCTTCAGGCCCCAGGCCAGTTCTTCTGACCTGAAAGCTCTAAATCCTTCACAGGATGTGGTTCAGGATTGTTTCACAAAGTACACTTCTAAGATCAGTTCTAAATGGAGACAAGGACTGTCTTCCAGCTATGACAGAAAAACATGTGGCGCTACTGCTGAGTAATTACATCTGTAGCCTTTTTACCTTCCACGTGCTTCCTATTACACTACTTATATCGTCAGATTAAAAGACAGCCCCAGTTTCACACTGGGGCTCTGGAAAAATATATATATATGGAGAAAATCAGGAGTTAGAAGCCACAGAATGAGGCTGTGGAGGAAGAGGGAGGGAAAAGGTCAGCGCCAGGGAACACCCAGGATTGGCAATTTACACAGAGACCTTGAAACCAAGGCTAATGCAGCCCCAGCAGGAGGGGCACCTCCAGGGCACAGCTGAGGCCTTCAAGTGAGGGCAGAGGAGCTGAAGTTGGTGGAACAGCCAGTAAATTAAAAGCTAGAAATGCCATAGGGCCAAGGTCAGAGACTGACATTTTTTTTTTTTTTAATTTTTTTATTGGCTGTGTTGGGTCTTCGTTTCTGTGCGAGGGCTTTCTCTAGTTGCGGCAAGCGGGGACCACTCTTCATCGCGGTGCGCGGGCCTCTTGCTATCGCGGCCTCTCCTGTTGCGGAGCACAGGCCCCAGACGCGCAGGCTCAGCAATTGTGGCCCACGGGCCTAGTCGCTCCACGGCATGTGGGATCTTCCCAGACCAGGGCTCGAACCCATGTCCCCTGCATTGGCAGGCAGACTCTCAACCACTGCGCCACCAGGGAAGCCCCAGAGACTGACATATTTTAACCCAAGAAATGCAAGCTGCAATGAATTCAAGTCAACAAATGTTTTTGATATTTTTCTAAGTACTTCGAGAGGTTAAAAGATGAATGTTTGCCTTCAAGGGCTTACAACCTATTAGGAATGTTTAGATAAGGTCATAATTAAAAAAAAAAAAAAAAAGAATGTTTCCACTACCAGGTATCTACCCAAGAGAAATGAAAATACGCATCCATACAAAAATTTGTAGGTAAATGTTCATAGCAGCGTTATTCATGGTAGCCAAGAAGTAGAAAAAAACCCAAGTGTCTACAAACTGATGAATAAACAGAATATGGTATATCCATATAATGGAATATTATTCAGCATAAAAGAATGCAGTACTGATTCATGCTACAACATGGATAGACCTTGAACATATCATGCTAATTGAAAGAAACCAGTCACAAAGGACCACAAATTGTATGGTTTTGTTTATTTGAAGAACGCAGAATAGGCACATGTACAGAAAGAGAGATTAGTAGTCAGAGATTCGTAGTCCCCAGGGGCTGCAGGAAGAGACAGATAGGGGATGACCGCCCAAGGGTATGGGATTTCTTTTGGGGGTCCTGCAATGTTTACAAGTAGATGGTCGGTGATGGTTGCACAACCCTGTGAATATACTTTAAAAAGCACTTTAAGGGTGAATTTTATGGTATGTGTATTATCTCAGCAAAGCTGCCACCAAAAAAAAAAATCGAATACACTTTATGCTTTAAAAGAGGTAATAAGAGGTATGGAGATAAGGTACCTCCACTTAGAGAAACGAGACGTTTCACGGGAGAGACCTCATGTAAGAAAGAAAACTTTTTTCTGTTTTCTCCCTAGAAGGCTGTTAGAAATATAACAAGCTGTTACTGAATCAGGTCTGGCTGCTTGATGCTCAAAAATGAATACTTGCAAATGTTGGTAGAAAGGGAAGTTGCTTTTAATCAGAATGCTGGCAATCTGGGGAGACAGTGGACTCAGTGTCCGCCCAAAACTGCCTCTAAAGATTCTGCTTGGCCATGAAAAATTTTAAAGGGAAAACGGGAAGTCATCTCAGTTAACCATGGAGATAGGGGGTCAGAGTCATCCCCTACTGTGTGCAGGCTTGTTGATTTCTTGTGATCTTTCTCTAGATGCTATCTTGTTCACACAGTTTGTTCACAAGCTAGGGAAGAGATCTGGTCATCTGTTAATTACTTATTCTTCATTTCTACTTCTTTGATCTATGGAAAAACCCAACAGATTAGGCAAGGTATTGTGTGACCCAAAGATTTGAAAGCTGTGCTTGGGCCAGAGATGAGTAGAGCATGGGTGGGGGGGCACCTGGTTTAAGGTTAGTGTCAAGACAAAAGGGACCTCCTGCAGGGAGCTCTTTGCTGCCAAAAGAGGCTTACAAAGCTTCTCTTCTAATGGGAAAATCATTTCATGATATTGAGGGGCTAGAAAAAGAAGCCCTTCGCTGAGCAAGCTCTGAGAAGACCATGCACATTCAGACAGGGCCAGATCCAGGTAAGACAGCTCTGCTCACCCCAGCACCGCAGCCGGGACCTGCCCAGACCACACAGATAGCTACGAACACACCCTCCATTGAGGTTCCCATTCAGTGTTAGCTGCTGTCCCCAGGAGCACCAGCAGTTCTGATCTTCACTGCATGGACCTGGGAGTTACGTAGGACAGTGGTTCTCATACCTGAGCACACATAAGACTCACCTGCAGGCCTTGTAAAAGCCAAGGGTGCTGGGCTCTGTCTCTAGAATTTCTGAACCAGTAGATCCTGGGCTGGGCCCTGATCATTTGCATTTGCAGCAAGTCCCCAGGTGATGCTGACGCAGCGATCCAGTAGGTGACCAACATCCAGGTTGGCCCAGGACTCAGGGGGGTTCCCTGGATTTGGGGACTTACAATGCTAAAACCAAAAAAGCCCAGGCCAAGCGGGATGAATTGGTCACCTTATTAAATCCATGGACCACATTTTTGAGAAGCACTGTTTAAGGAGATAAGATCAATTTAGATTTGAAGGGTGAGACAAGGAGGAATCAAGGATGACCCTCAAGTTTCTAGTCTAAAGCAAATTGGCCCATGGTAATGCTGGGTGGCAGGGTCCCAAACTTTGCTGCATATTGGAATCACCTGGAATCTTGTAAAAAAAAAAACAAAAAACAAAAAACTGATGCCAAGATTCCACCCCCCGATAATTCTGATTTTTTTAAATTTTTTTAAATTTAATTTTTATTTTATATTGGAGTATAGTTGATTTACAGTGTTGTGTTAGTTTCAGGTGTACAACTAAGTGAGTCAGTTGTACGTATGCATATATCCATTCTTTTTCAGATTCTTTTCCCATATAGATTATTACAGAGTATTGAGTGGAGTCCCCTGTAGGTCCTTGTTGATAATCTATTTTATATATAGTGGTGTGTACATGGTAATTCTAAACTCCTAATTTAACCCTCCCCCCCCAACTCCGTTTCTCCTTTGTTAACCATAAGTTTGTTTTCAAAGTCTGTTTCTGTTTTGTGGATAAGTTCATTTGTATCATTTTTTCTTTAGATTCCACGGATAACTGATATCATGATTTTTATCTGACTTATTTCACTTAGTATGATAATCTCTAGGTCCATTCATGTTGCCGCAAATGGCATTATTTCATTCTTTCTTATGGCTGAGTAATATTCCATTGTATATATGTACCACATCTTCTTTATCCATTCCTCTGTCAATGGACATTTAGGTTGCTTCCATGTCTTGGCTATCGTAAATAGTGCTGCAATGAACGTTGGGGTGCATGTATATTTGCGAATTATAGTTTTCTCCAGATGTATGCCCAGGAGTGGGATTGCTGGATCATATGGTAGCTCTATTTTTAGTTTTTTAAGGAACCTCCATACTGTTCTCCATAGTGGCTGTATCAATTTACATTTCCACCAACAGTGTAGGAGGCTTCCCTTTTCTCCACACCCTCTCCAGCATTTATTGTTTATAGACTTTTTGATGATGGTTATTCTGTTGGGTACTAGGTGATAACCTCATTACTTTTGATATGCATTTCTCTATCAATGAGCGATGTTGAGCATCTTTTTATGTGCTTTTTGGCCATCTGTATGTCTTCTTTGGAGAATTATCTATTTAGATCTTCTTAGGACTACTGAACTTTAAACTTTAAAATGGTTGAGATGGTAAATTTTACGTTATGTGTATTATAAAATAAATAAATATCTTTAAGAGAAGTCATTAAAAAGTAATGTCTCCAGGTGTTTCTAAGGTGTAGCCAGGGCTGTGCCCCACTGAACTAAGTGTAGACACTCAGCAGGCAGGGGAATGATGGGTAAGCCCTGTGACTCTGTCATTTATTTCCTCACTGAGTAACTGGTGATAATCCGTAAGCAATTATTAATAGGGCACCTATTCTGGTCCAGTCTGGATCTTATTCTAGCTCCTCCTCCTCCTCTTCACTTGGGCAAGTCATTCTTGAACCCAGCTGATTTATGCTGGGAAGTGCATTTCTTCCTCTCATGACTTGATCATTGCTTGAAGATAACCCTTGGACTGAGAAAATTCCCAGAGGTTCATTTTCATCACAGAAATGTGATGAACTGTGATACGAAGGCAACTTTGTTCCTCCCAGATGCTCTGCAACAGGTATTTCATGCTTTCTTTTCCTCCTGCCATCACCACTACTGTTCTGCTTCCTTTCTCTCTAAATCTGAGTCCTTAGAATTCTGCAATCTGCCTCCCTCCCATCTTTCCAAAGGAGGGAGATTTTATCCCATGGTCGGTAGATGGAAGCAGTCTTTCAGTTTGGAATCTGCCCTGTGAGTGGATTCCCCACTGGGGAAGAAACAGGAATGCCATTATATTTTCTATGCAGCACTTTAATTACCGTCAGCCATTCAGAGCCTAGATCATTTCAAGCCCTGAGTAGTAGGCTATTTACACGGGTTATGATCTCACTGAATTTGGTTTCTTTGGTTATAGAGGATAATATTTTCAGACTTTGCTTATGTTGCCTGTTCTTCTGAAAAGGATAATCACATGGTTAATGATTCCGCGTTTCTGGACAGAAAGAGCATGCAGGCAGGAGTTCTGAATCCAGGAGGACATCAGGAGTGGAAATTTCATGTTATCTAAAGTGTAGCTGGGTAATTGACCAAAGCCACATGCTCTGACTGAGGAAAAGGCAACAAGAAAGCACCACCTAGAAAAAGTGCTCAGGTTCAGGCAATTTTTAGTGATGGACCTTCCTAAGGCTCCATCCTGGATTCTCCTATAGGACTTTGCAAGGTTTTGTGTAAAGTCATTAATCCCAAATTGCGGACTTTTATAACAGATAGAGCTCATTTCCACATGGGGATGCTGCAGACGGGACCATTTCTCAGTGAGTGATTTCCTTATGACATCTGAGATGCAAAATAAACCCCAAGCTATGCAAAGAGCTTGGATGACAGAATGGGAAATTTGCCTACATCAGGCTTTTCAAAACACCCTAAAAAGTCTTCATAAAGAAGCTGGCATTGAAGTTTAGGGGGGTGGTATTCAAGGCAAAGGAAACAGCATGAGAAGAGGGTCAGAAAGCAGGAAATGGTGTACTGATGCTAGAGGGCAGGGAATGAAAGATTAGAGGGATTGAGAATGTGGGGTTAGTAGGAGAAACCAAAAACTCACTAGGAAAAGCCCTGGAGGTGAGAATGTTAAAAAAAAAAAAAAAAAAATCTCATAGCGCAGGTAGCTATATTCAATATCCTGTAATAAACCATAATGGAAAAAAATTCTCATCTGTAAGTACATGAAAAATATTTGACATTCACTGCTCTTCAGACAAAGACATTGAAATAATAATGATGAGGTATAATTTTTTGCTTTTTAAATTGACAGAGTTTTAAATGATTGTTCCCATAGGCTGTTGGTGGGAGTGTAAATTGAGACAAACGTTCCATATAGCTCTTGACAGTAACATCAACATTTTATATACACACAAGCATACGTATGCTCTTTGATCCAGTATTTCCCCTCCCCTTAATATATCCTGGGGAATAATTAAGGATATGAACAAAGATTTAGCAAAAATATTTATAACAGGAAAATATAAGAAAGGAAGTCCACATCAACTAATAGGGCCTTCGTTAAATAGATTCTGGTCCTGGCATTCAGAGGAATATGATCCGCTCATTTAAAATACTGGTGCCACTGTGCTGTACACTTGAAACTAATACAACATTGTTAATCAACTGTACTCCAATATAAAAGAAAACTTAAAAAAATTTTTTTTAATCTTAAAATGAATAAATAAAATACTGGTGCAGGAGAGCATCTCACCTCCTCTCCTCCTAAACCACTGAGGTGTGTGTATACTGCCATTTACATCAAGGTCCCTTACAACAGTGACTTGGGGGCGGCCCTCTACCTAGAGAGGCATAGCTGGATCTACAAAGGGGGACACAGCTTGGATTTGTGGAAGCCCCCAGGTGGTCCTAATGTCCTTCACTGGGTGGAAATTCCCTGATGTAAAAATGTTTTTGCTGGTACAGAAAGATGCCTGGGTTGTATAGACTGAAACAAGCATACAGTATGATATCATTTTTGGAAAATATTTATATGCAAGGAAAAAAGCATGGAAGAACATATAGCAAGATATTAACCACTTTTCTCTGGGTGGTAGTTCAACAGATAATAATTCCTTCATTTTGTTTTCTGATATTTCTATTTTTTCAACGAGTACATGTTAATCATATAATTAAAATTGTTTTCTAAATAAAAATGGACAAAATAGATTAACTATTGCCTTCTGTTTCTTCAAAAAATAGAAAACAAATATTTGTAAAACTTGTATACACTCATTTTTTAAGGAATTGGGCCCTGTGGGTATTTTGTGTCTCAAAAGTATAAGAACCATCAGACACACTTGAAACTAAAACAACATTGTAAATTAACTACAATTTAAAAAAGAGAGGAGAAAAAAAGACTATAAAAGAATAAGTACCAAAAAAAAAAAAAAAAGAAGCATCAGACAAATAGTCACTTAAAATTGTTGACAATTATTGATTTTATCAGTGACTGACTTTAACTTCCTTTTTTTTTAAACCTAGCAGAATTGAATTTAATCATTTCCTGACAAAAGAATGCAATTTCTTTTTTTTTTTTTTAACTCTTTATTATATATTGGAGTATAGTCGATTAACAACGTTGTGATAGTTTCAGGTGCAAGGCAAAGGGACTCAGCCATACATATACATGTATCCATTCTCCCCCAAACTCCCCTCCCATCCAGGCTGCCATATAACATTGAGCAGAGTTCCCTGTGCTATACAGTAGGTCCTTGTTGGTTATCCATTTTAAATATAGCAGTGTGTACATGTCAATCCCAAACTCCCTGACTATCCCTTCCCCCCATCCTTCCCCCCAGTAACCATAAGTTCATTCTGTAAGTCTGTGAGTGTTTCTGTTTTGTAAATAAGCTCATTTGTATCATTTCTTTTTAGATTCTGCATATAAGGGATATCATACGATATTTCACTTTCTCTGTCTGACTTACTTCACTCTGTATGACAATCTGTAGGTCCATCCATGTTGCTGCAAATGGCATTATTTCATTCTTTTTAATGGCTGAGCAATATTCCATTGTATATATGTACCACATCTTCTTTATCCATTCCTCTGTCGATGGACATTCAGGTTGCTTCCAGGTCTTGGCTATTTTAAACAGTGCTGCAATGAACACTGGGGTGCAAGTATCCTTTTGGACCATGTTTTTCTCAGGGTATATGCCCAGGAGTGGGATTGCTGGATCAGATGGTAGCTCTATTTTTAGTTTTTTAAGGAACCTCCATACTGTTCTCCATAGTGGATGCATCAATTTACATTCCCACCAACAGTGTAGGAGGGTTCCCTTCTCTCCACACCCTCTCCAGCATTTATTGTTTGTGGATTTTTGATGATGGCCATTCTGACTGGTGTGAGGTGATACCTCATTGTAGTTTTGATTTGCATTTCTCTAATAATTAGCAATGTTGAACATCTCTTCATGTGCCTCTTGCCCATCTGTATATCTTCTTTGGAGAAACGTCTATTTAGGTCTTCTGCCCATTTTTTGATTGAGTTGTTTGTTTTGATGATATTAAGCCTCATGAGCTGTTGGTAAATTTTGGAGACTAATCCCTTGTCAGTCACATCATCTGCAAATATTTTCTCCCAATCCGTGGGTTGTCGTTTTGTTTTGTTTATGGTTTCCTTTGCTGTGCAAAAGCTTTTGAGTATAACAAGCTTTTCTTCTTTTTTTTTTTTTTTAACGTCTTTATTGGAGTATAATTGCTTTACAATGGTGTGTTAGTTTCTGCTTTATAACAAAGTGAATCAGCTATACATAAACATATATCTCCATATCTCCTCCCTCTTGAATCTACTTCCCACCCTCCCTATCCCACCCCTCTAGGTAGATCTCCCTGTGCTATGTGGCTGCTTCCCACTAGCTATCTATTTTATATTTGGTAGTGTATATATGTCCGTGCCACTCTCTCACTTCATCCCAGCTTACCTTCCCCCTCCCCGTGTCCTCAAGTCCATTCTCTAGTAGGTCTGCGTCTTTATTTCCATCTTGCCCCTAGGTTCTTTTTTTTTCTTTTTTTGGAATTTAGAACCTTGAACCCTGTCATTGTCTTGTGACCTTTTTTTTTTAACATTTTTATTGGAGTATAATTGCTTTACAGTGGTGTGTTAGTTTCTGCTTTATAACAAAGTGAATCAGTTATACATATACATATATCCCCATATCTCTTCCCTCTTTCGTCTCCCTCCCTCCGAGACACCCTCCCTATCCCACCCATCTAGCTGGTCACAAAGCACTGAGCTGATCTCCCTGTGCTATGCGACTGCTTCCCACTAGCTATGTAATTTACATTTGATAGTGTATATATGTCCATATATACACTACCACTCTCTCACTTTGTCCCAGCTTACCCTTCACCCTCCCCGTGTCCTCCAGTCCATTCTCTAGTAGGTCTGCATCTTTCTTCCCGTCTTGCCCGTAGGTTCTTCATGACCTTTTTTTTTTTTTTTTTTTTGGATTCCCTATATATGTGTTAGCATACGGTACTTTCTGACTTACTTCACTCTGTAGGACAGACTCTAGGTCCATCCACCTCACTACAAATAACTCAATTTCGTTTCTTTTTATGGCTGAGTAATATTCCATTGTATATATGTGCCACATCTTCTTTGTCCATCCATCTGTCGATGGACACTTAGGTTGCTTCCATGTCCTGGCTATTGTAAATAGCGCTGCAATGAACATTGGGGTGCATGTGTCTTTTTGAATTATGGTTTTCTCAGGGTATATGCCCAGTAGTGGGATTGCTGGGTCATATGGTAGTTCTATTTTTAGTTTTTTAAGGAACCTCCATACTGTTCTCCATAGTGGCTGTATCAATTTACATTCCCACCAACAGAGCAAGAGGGTTCCCTTTTCTTGACACCCTCTCCAGCATTTATTGTTTGTAGATTTTTTGATGGTTGCCATTCTGACCGGTGTGAGATGCTATCTCATTGTAGTTTTGATTTGCATTTCTCTAATGATTAATGATGTTGAGCATTCTTTCATGTGTTTGTTGGCAATCTGTATATCTTCTTTGGAGAAATGTCTATTTAGGTCTTCTGCCCATTTTTTGATTGGGTTGTTTGTTTTTTGATATTGAGCTGCATGAGCTGCTTGTAAATTTTGGAGATTAATCCTTTGTCAGTTGCTTCATTTGCAAATATTTTCTCCCATTCTGAGGGTTGTCTTTTGGTCTTGTTTATGGTTTCCTTTGCTGTGCAAAAGCTTTTAAGTTTCACTAGGTCCCATTTGTTTATTTTTGTTTTTATTTCCATTTCTCTAGGAGGTGGGTCAAAAAGGATCTTGCTGTGATTTATGTCATAGAGTGTTCTGCCTATGTTTTCCTCTAAGAGTTTGATAGGTCTGGCCTTACATTTAGGTCTTTAATCCATTTTGAGTTTATTTTTATGTATGGTGTTAGGGAGTGTTCTAATTTCATTCTTTTACATGTAGCTGTCCAGTTTTCCCAGCACCACTTACTGAAGAGGCTGTCTTTTCTCCATTGTATATTCTTGCCTCCTTTATCAAAGATAAGGTGACCATATGTGCGTGGGTTTATCTCTGAGCTTTCTCTCCTGTTCCATTGATCTATATTTCTGTTTTTGTGCCAGTACCATACTGTCTTGATTACTGTAGCTTTGTAGTATAGTTTGAAGTCAGGGAGCCTGATTCCTCCAGCTCTGTTTTTCTTTCTCAAGATTGCTTTGGCTATTCGGGGTCTTTTGTGTTTTCATACAAATTGTGAAATTTTTTGTTCTAGTTCTGTGAAAAATGCCATTGGTAGTTTGATAGGGATTGCATTGAATCTGTAGATTGCTTTGGGTAGTAGAGCCATTTTCACAATATTGATTCTTCCAAGAACATGGTATATCTCTCCATCTATTTGTATCATCTTTAAATTCTTTCATCAGTGTCTTATAATTTTCTGCATACAGGTCTTTTGTCTCCTTAGGTAGGTTTATTACTAGGTATTTTATTCTTTTTGTTGCAATGGTAAATGGGAGTGTTTTCTCAATTTCACTTTCACATTTTTCATCATTAGTGTATAGGAATGCAAGAGATTTCTGTGTGTTAATATTGTATCCTGCTACTTTACCAAATTCATTGATTAGCTCTAGTAGTTTTCTGGTAGCATCTTTGGGATTCTCTATGTATAGTATCATGTCATCTGCAAACAGTGACAGCTTACTTCTTCTTTTCTGATTTGGATTCCTTTTATTTCTTTTTCTTCTCTGATTGCTGTGGCTAACACTTCCAAAACTATGTTGAATAATAGTGGTGAGAGTGGGCAACCTTGTCTTGTTCCTGATCTTAGCAGAAATGGTTTCAGTTTTTCACCATTGAGGACGATGTTGGCTGTGGGTTTGTCATATGTGGCCTTTATTATGTTGAGGAAAGTTCCCTCTATGCCTACTTTCTGGAGGGTTTTTATCATAAATGGGTGTTGAATTTTGTTGAAAGCTTTCTCTGCATCTATTGAGATGATCACATGGTTTTTCTCTGTCAGTTTCTTAATATGCTGTATCATGTAGATTGATTTGCATATATTGAAGAATCCTTGCAAGGAATGCAATTTCAACTGACCTGTTTTTTGCACCTTGGTGAGTATTATCAAAATACATTTTCTGCTTGTATTGAATTGTTCTAAAATATTTAGTGGAGATAGGTTTTAAACATATCCACCTCTTTTTTCTATACTAACACATATTCGCATGGCTCTTCTGTTGTATAATTGTGTCAACAACTAGAAAGTTCCATTCAAACATGGCCATTATCCACCCATAGCTATTTCTGTCACTCTTTAATGGAGTATTAGCAGCAGATAAATAAGACACTAAAAAAAGCAAACTACTTTCAGATTCTTAATTTACACATACAATGCATTTTAATTTTTAAAAATAGCTCTGCTTTGAATGTAGCACTTATCCCAGTGATGAGGTCTCATAAAGAATTTATAGGCAAAATTCCGTCTTCTGAGTAAGCTGCAGCTCAGAACTAAAAGGCCAAATTCTCCATGACCGGGCTGTCTTTAATAAGCTGAGAATCATTTACATTAGTCATAGAGAAGATTTTTCCAACAATTACTCTCTTTGATCCTGCTTTTCTGTATCTATAACAGCCCTGCTTTGGGTGAGTACTAACTAAATTGCTTAGAACCTTCTCTTCAAATATTCCTGCTGAATTTCTTCATGGCAGTAGACTTTAAGAATCTCCTCTTTTAATGTGGCAACTCCCAAACCCTGAGGCAAATTCTCAGTTAGCTTGGCTGGTCATGGAGCAAAGAAGAACAGCTTTAGATGGTAAATGCTCATTTGTTCTTTGTTGAAAAATTTCTGCCTCAGAGACAAGCCACAAGCCAGCCAGTGGAAGTGGAGACTCACTGTACTGCGTTTCCCCCCCAGGACTAGGAAGCTTAGATCTGGTCTCAAAGAGTCAGAGAAGAGTTGGTCTTGTCTACATCTGCTTTGTTTTTTGTTTTTTGTTTTTTGTTTTGTTTGTTTTGGCCACGCTCTGCAGCATGCGGGATCTTAGTTCCCTGACCGGGGATCGAACCCGCACCCACTGAAGCAGAAGCGCGTAGTCCCGACCACAGGACGGCCAGGGAAGTCCCCATCTATATCTTCTTTGGATGTTCTCTTTGGGACTAAAACAGTATTCAGAATCAGAAGCAACCAATCATGGTATCTTTTCCAGGCCTCTCCGTAGGATAACTTACACCTTGCCAAAGTTCTAAACCACACCACAGAGCCTCAGTGAGGCCTCCTCAATCAGGAGACCCTTCTCTCTGGAGGGAAAACCTTCAAAACTAAATTAGCTTGGGCAGAAAAGGCCTTCCTGCAACAGATCCTAGGTTTCTAAACCTAAGCTTGACCTGCTCTAACCCAAATCTCTAAGGTAGCCTGTCGTCAAACTACCAACCAGGTTAGACCCACCTCAGCTGCATGGGCATTTTCTGGTTTATAGTTCGACCATAGGCATTTATATAAATACTGAAACCTATTTAAACCCTCTGTCTTGTATTATAACTAAGGAAGATAAAGAGAAAGGATCATAAAATTGGCCCCAGGTTTGAGGAACTGTATACAAAGTGCAAATCTTATCCAACGTGCATCCTTTGCACGTTTGATCACTCATAGTAAATAATGTGTGTGAGTACATAAATGGTTGTGTGTGTTTATAGCCTCTAAACTCTGAAGTGAAATCTAAACTAGATGAAAACATAACATGTGTTTAAGAAAATTATAACAATATCCAAAATTACTGAGAGATCATATAATAATGGTTGTATCTATAAAATGACTGACTTTACCGAAAATTTACTGTATATTTTCTTTAAATGACCAGCTTTCCTAAATTCATTTTTAATAAGATCCTATCGCCAAGTTTTATGTCATTTTTGAGCAATACATTGATTTTCTAAAGACAGAAACATTATTCTCGAAATCAATTCCAACCTATTGCTCATGTAATAACTCAGCAGTTGAAAGCTTTAATCCAGGAAGGATATTGCTACGTCTATCTACGTTCAGGCATGAAGATTTAACTACTTAATGTTTTTTGCCACTTTCTGCCAAGAATTTTAGACCAGAAGTTCATATTTGCTGGTAGAAAATTACATGAATAATAGTTCAATTTCCCAAAGTCCTGGAATACTTTTATTTCTGTAAAGTACATGTTTGATTAAAACATGTTTGGCCAAGTCAGTTTCTAAAAACATGTTCAATCTCTAAGGCAACAATTCCAATAAAAGAATTCAGGATGGAACTTGTCTAAAAGAATAAAGCCCTGGAAGGGGAATCTTAGCTAATGCACACGTAGCATTAGCAGAGATTTTATACCTGCCCTTTTTGAAAAAGCCTCTGTCTATTGAAGTCCAAACTTTAGGTTAGTTATTTATCCTAGATGCCAGTTCTAGGAAATAAAAGGAGATCTGGATTTGGATTGTTGGGTGAATAAAAAGAAACATCCAGGTTAACCAAGCTAGGATCATCTATTATATAATGAAATAAAGTGTGTCAGGGGCCTAACCACATCTCAAAGAAAGAGAAAGAAATATTGTGCTCTGTTTTAGTATAATAATCTTTGCAATGAGATGGAAGGTGGAAAATTCCCCATTCAAACTGACTTTTGGTAACCTGTGGGGAAGGAGACATTATGGATCATATTCTTAGCTATAGAACCGTGATCTATATATGTTTAACACCTAATAATAATCACAAAATGACCATATTAACAGAATAGATGTGGGAAATGTGTACACAAGAGAAAGAACATTATTTTTCAATAAGCTGTATTTTTGGAGGCCAGCTTGAAGGAAAGCAATCCATTAAATTCAAAACAAGTCCATGAAGAAGATTCTTTATATTTTTACCATAAGAAAAACCTGAGGAGAAACCAAGCTTATTCCACAGTATGGTAATTATTTTTCCTTTTAGGCCCATCCCTCCCACCCCTGTTTGCTGAAATCAGGACTTGGCATACATTTTCATGTCTCAAGGGAAAAGTATATAGGAGCAGCTGGAACCTGTCCTGTGTGTATTATTTTAGAGTGTGGGATTTACATGATTCACCATCCAGAGGCTGATGGGGTGATTTTGAAGGGGGAGAGAGTTGTTTGTTGTTGTTGTTTTTTTTTAATTTTTTGTTTTGAGGTCATTGCAAGTTCTCATGCAGTTGTAAGAAATAATACAGAGAGATCCCATTTCCCTCAATTTCCCCCAATGGTAGCATCTTGTGTAACTACAATACAATATTACAGCCAGGAAACTGACATTGAAATAATCCATTAACCTTATTCAGATTTCCGCAGTTTTACATGCTCTTGTTTGTGTGTTTGTGTGTGTGTGTATTTAATTCTATGCAGTTTTATCACATGTATAGATTCATGAGACCATACCACAGTTAAGATACGGAACAGTTCCATCACCTCCAGGATCCCCAGTAATACTCTTTTATATCCACACCCACCTCTCCCCTCTCCCAGCCTCCCTCACCCCTGGCCACTATGAATCTGTTTTCCAGCTCTAGAATTGTGTCATTCAAGAAATGGAATTATGTAGTACATAACCTTTTAAGATTGGCTTTGTTTACTCAGCATCATTCCTTGAAGATCCATCCATAGTGTTGCATGTATCAACGACTCCCTCCTTTTTATTGCTGAGTACTATCCCATGGTATGGATAGACCACATTTTACTTAACCATTCACCCATTGAAGGACATCTGGGTTGTTTCCAGTTTGGGGCCATTATAGAGATGCTATACAGATTTTTGTGAAAAGATACTTTAATTTCTCTGGGATAATTACCTAAGAGTGTAATTGCTAGGTTGTATGATAAGCACATGCTTAGCTTTATAAGAAACTACCATACTTTTTCCCAGAGTGGCTGTTCCATTTTACATTCCTACCAGCAGTGTATGAGTAATCCAGTTTTCCACATCCTCTCCAGCAGCTGGAGTTATTACTATTTTTTATTTAGCCATTCTGATAGGTATATAGTGCTATTGTGGTTTTGATTTGCGTCTCCCTAATGGCTAATGATGTTGAACATCTTCTCAGGTGCTTACTTGCTATCGGTCTATCTCCTACAGTGAAATATCTATTCATGCTTCTTGCCATTTTCTACTTGGATTGGTTTTTTAATGTTGAGTTTTGAGAGCCCTTTATATACTCTAGATCAAGAGCTTTGTCAGATATGTGATTCGTAATTATATTCTCCCAGTCTGTAGCTTGCCTTTTTACCTCTTCACAAAGTTTTTAATTTTGATGAGGTCCAATTTACCAATTTTTCTTTTTACTGATCATGCACTTGTTGTCAATTCAAGTGTGTAACTTTAACATAATGGAGTAAACCCTGCAGACAATCCACGCAGGCAGGAAATAGCTTGGATTACCGTACCCACCCCACATTCACATATAAAGATTTAACAGTTATCTTAACTCAGAATTTAACATTTTAAAACAAACAGAACTTTAAAAATCATTTTTAAACCAAGATTTAAAGATACTATCTCAGAGGCTACACGTGAAAAGTAAAGAACTGAGGTGACAGTTGAGATAGAGCTGCCCTTTAATGCTCTAGCTCACCTGTGACCGAAAACTTCATGACAGGTCTGTTGGACAGCAGGTACCAACGGCTAAGTGTACTATACAGGCTGAAACTCCCACCTGTCCCATCCTTTATCCCAAAGGGGTATGATTTGGTCCATGGTGTATCTGAACCCAGCAATTCAGGTTATAAAGGGGTCAGTTGAATTTATATATTTTAAGAGAAAGTTATTTCCCAAGGAATTCTTAAATTCTCCAGTTGATTTTCTCCATGTTTGAACAGCAGGTATAAGAGGCAGGATTAGGATTCTCCTTCCTCATGTCTATGCATTCGTCTTTGTTATTTGCCCTAAAATGACACGTAGAGAATTCCCAGCGAATGGAGGCTGTCTCAGATCAGGTCTCCCAGAAGCAGAGCCTGAGACAAGGATTTGTGTGCAAGTGATTTATTGAGGGAGTGCTCTGAGGAGGGAGAGTGAGGGGGGTGGAGGCAGGATGGGGTCCCATCAGGAGTCTGGCTTCAACCTCCTCCCAGGAGAACTTCTGAGCATAAATTGCACCACAGAGTGGATCCCAGCCTGAGGCAATGACTGGGAAATATGTATCCATCAGTCACTGGCTACCAGCTGGGCCAGGTGGGGACATGAGCACAGATGTCATAACCTCCCAGGCTAAGAGATTTCCATCAGGCTGAGGGTGCCAACAGCATCCACCACCAGGATCTTAATAATCACAGAACTAGTATTAAAAATACACGGACTGTTAACTCTCCCACTTAACCAGTTGCTTCTCTAAGCCTTCTGCTACCCTTAGACTGCCTCCTCTGTCCTGTTTGTCATGATCAAGGGTTGCTCAGTTACATGGAAGCTCAAGATGAATGCAACAGAGGTACCTGTCGCCCCCCCCACCGGCAATCTACTGGTGGGTCGCAGCGCGCAGCTCTCCGCTTCTACTTGCGGGCTCGGCGGGGCTCAGAAATACTGCATCCTCAGCTACCTTAAGGTGGGTTGATTCTTTACTTGTTGGGACATGATTTAGTCAATGATGTAGATTTTTCCAAGTACATCTAGGGCCGTCGAGACAACAGTAAAAAGGAGACAGCACGCTTTCCCAATCATCAGAGACACAAGTGATTCAATTCAACATCCGGGAAACCTTCCCTGATCAGAGAAAAAGGAAAATGGGCTTCATCTATTTCTTGTTACCTTTAGAGTTAGACAGAAAAGCCTTTTTCGATTCAGTCTTTGAAGGGAATACTGTACAATATACTGTTCTGCTTGGCTGCCTTAGTGACTCTCGTGGAGTGGACTTAATTGACTAGTTGGGTGAAGATGGAAGATCCCTCAGGGCCGCAAGGCTATTATGCTGAACATGAGTTCTCACTGCCCTGCTTCAGGTAGAGATGGAGCTGGGGCAGACTTGGAATTGTCTACAATTCCATGCTACTTGGAAATTGTCTTGTCTAGAGACTGTCAAATCCCGATGTGAACATATTTTTGTGCCTTTTTTTCTTAAAGACCAGTTTTATGAAAGGACCAGTTGCTTTTTTTTTTTCTTCCCTGTGCTCTGAAACAAGCATCCAAGGTCATCTGAGTATCATACCTGCTGAAAAGCCCAAGGCAATTACGTCAACCCCTTAACTGAGAGGATGTTCAGGAAGGAAGTTGGATGTAAGCCTAATGTTAGTGGCCCAGGCTTTTCCATGTATTGTTCGTTTAAGGCAACTCCCAGAGGCTCTGGGAAAGGCTTTGTATTCTCATTGGTTTCTAGTAAAAAGAAGATGATTATAAATAAGTGGAGACAATACCTGAATGTTGAGCCCTGGTCTAAGTTTGGGAAGTACTTGTATACGAAAGCAAATCCTCTACATGTGCAAGGAAATGACACTATAGTTTTGCTCAATTTTAGGTCAGGTGGGATGGAAGGTCCTTCAGGTAACTTCCTGAAGTCCAGGTCCTCTGGACAAAGAAGTGGTTCCCAACTTTAATACTAGAAACTTTCCAACACTGGCATCACCCCTCTTGTCCTTCTACTATTGGCATTTGCTTAAGTTGTCATGAGCCAATATACTCTGATGATAATTAGAAATCGATTTTCCTATGTTGCAAAGTTACACCAAAAATAGAAGTAAGTCAAACTGCAGAGCTTCTTTGGTCTAGGTTATCACAGAAATCTTCATCTTCAAACTGGAAAAAAAATCTCAAAATATCTTCTGCTGACAAAGTATTGCAGGTGGGACCACAAGTACTAGTTACGTAAACATTTGCCTGGCATGTAGGATAAGTTTTTTTCATCAATTGTCTAGCAAAGAGCTATCAAGTGAAACATTCTCTTCCGAATCTTCAAGTCAACATTGACTCAGAGTGCTACCCAAGTCAGACCTCCCATATCTAGTTGCCACAACTAAGCATCCTCTGTAGCCATTTCCATCAAAGATTGTGCTTCTAAAATGTTTACAGAAAAAAAAAAAAAGGCCCACAATCAAAATGGCCCTTGAAGTTAAACATTTTCCACAATAATTTTCATAGTATTACTGGAATGAAGTCTTGACACCTTGTAGTGGAATCACAGGGCTCCTGCTACTCTTTTAGGACAGATCTGGGGCAAACCTCCCTATAGGCAGAACTGATGTTGCTTATATCGGTCCTTAATTTCCAAAGGGCATTTTGGTTTTCTTCAAGTATAAGGCTTATGGTGGCCCATGATTCTAAAAAGATTTTATAGATCTCTTGAAAGGCTGGTTTACTTTGACAGACTCTAGCTGAAACAGTCATTAAAATCATCATGCATTTGTTCTACAAAAGAGGTGGGCCCAGTCAGATCGTGTAGGCCCTTGTAAGCCATGGGTCAAACATAAAATCAAACATTCGCTGAATACCTACCAGCACATTTGCTGTTGCAGGCAATTTCCAATATGGAGGACTGTAAGAAATAGCTCCTGCTTCCTGGAAGCTTTGCAAAAATGCTCCTCCAGAGTCCTGCAAATATTAGCCAGGAACAACCGTGCAGGCCATTGGCAGTCCTTTGGAAATCTTGGGAGTTTTCCCCAGGAGTTTTAAGTAAGTATAGCTGCAAGTGGATGCATTAAATTAAGCAAACTCGAAGGCCAATCTTGACTGTTAAAATCTTTGAAAATCCATCCCAAGCAAAACTAGTTCCAATTAACTAAAACCTTCTAGTCTGTAAGACAAGAGGGTGGGTCTCTCTGTTGTGAGTTTAATGAAAATCTTTTATAAAATCCACATGTGTGATGTAAACATTTTGGCCCTGGAAGCTTTTATGCCAAAAATACTGTCTGAGAGGGAAAGGATGATGGTTGCAGATAAACTACCAGCCAATTATTTCATTAATTTCTTACTAATTCTTTTTTTTTATATAGCTATTTGAATTTTATTTTTTTAAATTTATTGTTGGCTGCGTTGGGTCTTCCTTGCTGCACATGGGCTTTCTCTAGTTGCGGTGAGCAGGGGCTACTCTTCATTGCGGTGCGTGGGCTTCTCATTGCGGTGGCTTCTCTTGTTGCAGAGCTCAGGCTCTAGGCCTGCGGGCTTCAGTAGTTGTGGCACACAGGCTCAGTAGTTGTGGTTCGCGGGCTCTAGAGCACAGGCTCAGTAGTTGTGGGACACAGGCTTAGTTGCTCCGTGGCATGTGGGATTTTCCCAGACCAGAGCTCAAACCCATGTCCCCTGCATTGACAGGCGGGTTCTTAACCATTGTGCCACCAGGGAAGTCCCTAATTATTCTTTTTTTGGCTAAAGAGAGTCATTCCAACTCAATAGTATATCCTAATTATTTTTCTATAGTTTAAAATAACCTCCAGTTCCTCTGCCCCTTGTATGAGAAAAATTATTAGTTCTACATAAATTTGCATTTTTGTCCCAACTGTTTAAATTTATAAAATTTCTAGGCCACATCTTAATTTTGTTTGTTTTTGTAGTTAAGCACCTATTAATGGAAAAAATCGATGTCTTGTTACTTCCTCTGCTTTCTATTTTTAGCCAGACTGAATGACAAATATAGTAAGTACAGCTTGTTTTTAATTCATATCAACAATAAGTAATGATGATTCTTTATTTTTAATTTTAATGATGTGTTTTCCAGGAGGAACAAAAGTGCTTCATCTGTGACTCCAGATTTCCATATGATCCGCACGCCCAACCCAACAGCCACACCACTGAGAATGTAATCCCAAGTTTTGAAGCAGATGGAGAAAAGAAATGGTGGCAATCAGAAAACGGTATGATTAAGTTCCTTTCCAGTTTTTTATTTCTTCAAATTTTTAGTAAGGCATCTTTCAGTCTGTATGATTTTGGCACTATCACAACAAGGAGTTATATTGAAATGGAATAGTATCCACTGAGAATGTAAAACCCTGTATAAAAACAAAATTTAATTTTCATTTTAAGAAAGATTATTTTCCTCTTGAGAAATCGAAGTATTTTTTAAGCACATAACTCAGAATGTTTCACTTTTTCCGTGGTGGGAAAGAACATAGCTCTGCATCCTCTTGTTCTTTGTTAAAAAAAAAAAAAAAAAAAAAGAAGTTACGAGGTGTTGGTAAATTAAGACTTATACAAAACACACTGCTGTAAACAGAAATAATAACGAAGGGGAAGTCTGAAAGTGAATACCATGTGCTTTTTCCTTTTTCAACTCCTGAAGGGAAAAAGAGAAAGGACATTTTATTTCTTACTGTAAGCCAAAAATTTTAATATAAAAATTGAATTGAAAGGAGAGTTGGCTACTCACTGCAGTTCTTTCCTTCCTGGATTGATGCCCTTCCCTGTTCATGAATAATTGTGATACTGAACCTCACACTGGCCCTGACCGTCCTTATTTCCTAGACACCACTCTAAGTTTGGACCTGATTGGGGAATTCTTGTTTCCAACCCCAGTCTTGGGCCTTATGTGTTTAATGCAGCTGGTTGGGCTATATTAAACGATGGGCCCTCTTCAACACTGGTCTGGAACACTTAACCCAGAAAAGGACTCCATTGCCACATCTCTGTATGTTGCACTTTGGGCTACAGTTCCTCTATTCTGTTCAGACGCCTAAACATAATTCCCTTCGGGGATCCTAGGCCATGAGAGGGGAGTGTGGGAATAATCATAATAGGTAAGATCATTTAGGGCAAGCATCATACGAGGCTGGTTTTCTATGTCACCCATTGGACAGGGACATGACTGGTGTCTATTAAATGCTGGTTCATTTTGGATCCTAATGATTGGTCTGTCACTGGCCTCTCCTTAGTGAATGTTGGTGGTTTTTACCACATTGACGGATGTGGCCATTTTTACTTCACAGCTGCTTTGACCCACATGTCCAGCATTCGTTCCACGTCTCCTTACAGAAGGAATGCCCTTCGGTCAAAGCTGACTACACAGAAGATGGGTTCTCAACCAAGAACTTTAGACAGGGGACAGGAGATGTCCCTTCCAGAAAGAGCTAGGAGCCCTTGACCCAGAGCCTGGAGCATGGCTGCTCTCTCGGCAGCGAATCCTTCCCCAAGCCATTCACTCTAGAATGCTAAGCTGCTCCCCAGTTCACCACGGTGCAGCCGCTGTTCTCTGGAACTAGACTGTCCAATACTGTAGCTCCACACATGGCTCCTGAGCACGCAAAACATGGCAAAACCAAATTGAGATGTACTGTGAGTGTAAAAACACCCCGGATTTCTAAGACTGAGTTTAGAAAAAAATATATGTGTAATAAAGCGCTACTAATTTTTCAGATGTTGATTACATATTGAAATGAGAATATTTTTCATATATTGGGTTAAGTATATTATATATATCATATATGACATTATAAATAATATATATGATAAAAAATACAATATATTATATATCATGTATGACATATATAAGTAATATTCAATACATTATATATAATATTATAAATAATTTAATAAATATAATAAATATAAAGTATTATTTATTATATTTATTTATAATAAGCATAAATAATTTCTCCTGCTTCTTTTTACTTTAAAATGTGGCTGCTAGAAAATTTTAAATGACACATAGGACTCATATTCCCATTGGACAGTTCCACTCGAGAGTGGCTTCTGTCACGTCTGGATTGGGGTTGATCCTCTATGTCCATGCTAGAGCTGGATGGCAGCTATCTCAGTGCAAAGTCCTGGCCAGGATGCTTTGGGCTACAATCCCTCTGTTCGGACACCTAAATATATCTCCCTTAGGAGATCCTAGACCATGAGAAGGAAGTGTGGGAATCGTCATAATATATAGGCTCATTTAGGGGAAGCATAATATGAGGTTGTCTTTGTATGTCATCCATTGAACAAGGACATGGTTGGTGGCCACAGAGGAGCCCACAGACCCTCAGTCCCAGGGAAATAATCCAAGCTGGGTTTTCTGCTAAGTGACAGTACAACTAGTTCAAATGCTTGTTTGCAGCTGTTGGAAGGAAAGGGTGTCTGGGTGTTTGCCATGCTGTGCCTGCTAGCTTATGTCGAGTCAAGATTTGAGGTCAAGAAAATGAGCCCTCTCTTTCCACCTCTAGGGAATGTCCGGGAACTCCCTTGGCGGTATGTAACGCTGCCACACAGTGGCCGTGTACATTGCCACCAAAAGGCGGATGTGGGCACAGTCAAGGGAAAACGGGTATTACCCTCACGTGGACCTTCTCCTGGGCATGGGTGGCTTAGGAAACCACTCCAACAGAGTAGGCAAGAGTGTTGATCACCAGCCATGAGATTTCAAAGGGTTTCATTACAGACAAGCCACAATGAGGGGTTAGCGTGATAAACAGGGGTCTCTCAAAATCACTGATTTTCTTCTTTCTGGATTTTCCTTTAGGTCTTGGTCATGTCAGCATCAGACTGGATCTAGAGGCATTATTTCAGTTCAGTCACCTTATTCTGACCTTTAAGGTACAGATGTGTAGGCTTGCTGTTCCCTTATCTATTTACCAAATGCTTGGCATACCTACAATTTTGCTTCCTTGCTTCCCTGCAGAGAACAAAAAGCTGTTTAAATCCAACTGAAGCTTTGTCATCTGGGTTTTTGTTCTTGAATGAAAAACAAAAAAAAAACCCACTGCTCATTAATAACTTATATAGATTAACCAAAAAAATAAAAATAAAATAAAATCTTGGAAGATACAGCAAAAGGGAAACCTCCAAGCCCTGGGTTGATAGAGATTACAAGAACTAGAAAGATAATTTTCGGCATAAGAGGGCAGGAACTGGAAATTATTTAGGGAAAAATTGTCATCAAAAGAGGAAGAAAATTTAAAGGCTCTTTACTGAGATTAGTTAGATGCCACAGAAAATCCTGTACTATTGTCATTCTTTAATCGTTCATCAAAATTCTAATTTTGATGTCAAGCCTGGAGCTAGGTTTTGGTAATAAAAAAGGAATATAAAATTAAATGTTTTAAAAATTAAAAAAAAAAACCCAGTCTTTGCCTCCAAAGAGCTCACAGTCTAGTCATGGATACAAATATATATATAATATATATATTATATATATATATATTATATATATACACACACAATACATATATAAATTTGAAATTATAATGCCAAGTGACAAGTGCAGAAATAGATGTATGATTAGAATGCTGGGGGGTTCATTGACATGGCTAAGATGGCTCTGGGGAATCGGTAAACTTCATGGTAGATTTTGAAGGATGTGTAAGAGTTTGCCAGAGGAAAAGCATTCTAGGCAAAGAAAAACCACATGCAAATTGCTGTAAAATATCTGCTACACTGGCTTTTTAAAAAATGTGTATGCTGTCTTTCTTCAACGAATAATTCACAGAACCATAAGCAACTTAAAAGTGGAATTCGATTCTGGGGCAAAGCATGTGCTCATAAATACTCACCCGCTTGTTAGAAAGAGATTTCAGTGTTTTCATGGTAGAATAGATTTTTAAAGGTAAAGTTTTAAAAAATGGAATTTGAAAATGGAAACATTCAATCTGGAGTGGGTAATAAAATCAACTTTTGTGAGGTATGACAAGTTTAACTCATTTTTCTCCTAGACTTTTCGGCCTACTGCAATGTGAGTTGAACGCTCCACAGACTATGGACACACCTGGAGAGTGTTCAGATATTTTGCCAAAGACCGTGCTACTTCCTTCCCCAACATCACATCTGGCCAGGCCCACGGAGTGGAAGACCTTGTTTGTGACTCCAAATATTCGGATATTGAACCCTCCACTGGTGGTGAGGTAGCATTTCCTTTCTTGGATTTCTTTGCCATAAGTGAAACCTATTTTTGTTAATATGGTTAATTGAGATGAAAACAATTTAGGTAGTGTCTACTGAAATAGAACTTGAGCTGCTGGTTGTTTCAGAATGAAAGTGTCTGGATTGAAATGAGTCCTGAATTCATCTTATATTCAGATAAATTATAAATAAGAAATGATCCTGTAGAGGAGTGCCATGCTGAAGGTAAGCAAGGGCTAAAATGCAGCCTGGGCATCAGAGGAAGGAACATCTTTTTCTAACCCTTGTAAAGGAACCACAGAGGCTGGCGGAAGCCCTGGATTAGTTGTCTCAGCTTCGTGCTCTTTAAGTCCCCACCCAGGTGGAATCTGCCAGGAAATTCCTCAGAGCAAAGCTGGTGATGGGCAGAGGGTCAGGGGGTAGGAGTGTACTTGGGAGATATGACCTTATCAGGTAGACTAGAAGGAATGGTGGCAGAAGGCAGGTCCAGAATCCCCCGCCAGATCCAAATTGACGATGACTTACTGAATAGTGACCCTATCACTCCACCCCAACCCAGCAGAGGAGCCCTTCCACCAATGGTATCAGCACTTCCGTCTACATGGACCACTTGGGCGTAAAGAGCCAGAATGACTGTTTAACAACCTTCCTTCATTTTCATTCTTGGTATTTTTATTCATATGAGAACCTGTTACCGACCAGGGTTCTTGGCCTTCCCCAATCAATAAAAATTGACTAGAGACCAGACAAGAAATTCAGGCAAGGCTTTACTGGGGTCCCTGCTGCAGCAGGGGGAGCGAGAACAAACCACAGTTTCCCCTGCTTGCTCGTTCCCTGAAGGGGGGGCAAGCTTGTTTCTTATACGGGGTGAGGGTAGGGGTGTGTCCAGGGGTCAGGCCAGAGGGGTGGCTTGGGTGTTTTGCCCACCCCTTAGGTGGTGTTGCGTGCAGGGGGCACACGCAGGACCCTGCTTTTTCTCCCGACACCCTGTTTTTGCTCCAGGCTCTTCAAAAGTGGCAGTTGGGTTTTTTGGTCTCTTTGTATCTTTTGGGTCCAGAATTTGCCCCAACTGTGCATGCATGCAGTTATTTTTTAGTCCCATGCAGTTTCTCTGTATTGTTGCTGGAGGAGAGGTGTGTTCAGGTGCAAGCACTGCAGCAAAGGGTCCCGGGTCCCAGCTTGTCTCAAACAAACCCAAATGATAATCTGCATTTTACACCAGGTGGGAAGCAATGGCTCAGCCTTCTTGTGAGGTCAGAATCTCTTCTTTAAGAGTATATTTAACAATTATGTTTTTGGGGTATAATACTCTAAATTTACCTACATTTGTTTTACAGGTTGTTTTCAAAGTTTTGGATCCCAGCTTTGAAATAGAAAACCCTTACAGCCCCTACATCCAGGGTATGAATTGCTTTATATTTTTCACACCAACTCCTTTTCTAAAATTTCACGTTAGGGGAATTCCTTGTCATTGCATGTCTATGGGACATTAAGGGGATGTCAGTCGAGCAGGGTGCATTGAACCCATCCAACCTAAATGCACTTCGATTCGTTAATTTCATTATTTTCCTTTCTCTAGACCTTGTGACATTAACAAACCTGAGGATGAACTTTACCAAACTCCATACCCTTGGGGGTACTTTGCTTGGAAGGAGGCAAAATGATTCCCTTGATAAATACTACTATGCTCTGTATGAGATGGTGGCTCGGGGAAGCTGTTTTCGCAATGGCCACGCTAGCTAATGTGGCCCAACACAGAAGGTGCGCGGAGACGTTTTCAGCCCTCCGGGAATGGTGAGTTACAAACCTGAAAGCGTGGTTGGCTCTCCCATCTTCCCTTCACTGTCTTGGTGCTGGATGTAGATCAGACTCTGTATGTGGGGATCAACAATGTTGTTTCATTCAACCTGGCCCGTCAGGCCATCTGGGGGCCTTTGGTTCTCTGGACAGAGGTTCTTGTGGATTCTGCCACACGTGGGCATCATTCAGCTAATGGGCAGAATTTATAATTTATGATTTCAAGATAGTCCGTTTTGCTGTCTTTTGTTTATTGGTTTTTTAGGGAATGGAGAATTTGCTAGGGACGACCCATAAGTTCACATGCTTTGTCTCACAAAAATATATTGAAGGTCCATCATGTGAGAGCCTGTGCTCAGTGCCAAGGTGTCTGAGTGACATCTGATGCTCTGAAAATGGTCACCCCAAGTAACACTTACACTACAAACGACTCTATCTTAAGCAGTGCTGATCTCCTCCATTCCTGGGACTAATTGTAAAAGAGTGATTTAGTAGAAGAATGGTATTTTTGTGCAGAGTCCTGGGGATGTGTCTAACTCAATAGTTTTGAACTATTGGTCATAACAGACAAGGCTGGATGTTGAGGCTATTGCATCTTCCCACCTAGACACCTCTGTGTTTCACTGGAAATGGAACTTTTCCCTGGGAACGTGGACATGGAGGGCATTTTGTAAAAAAAAACAGGAGAACCACATACCTTTCTCTAGTTTCTTTCTGTTTTCTAATTCCCTCTTTTCCCTGATGCTCCTAAATCACCCCATACACTCACACGCACGTGCACACGCACACGCACGTGCACACACATACTCCCCATCCTGGCCCTCATTTTGCCAAAGGCTGCAAAATGTGTGTTCTGTGTTCCCTGAAATTAGAATTCAGAAATGCAGAAGCATTTATTTTAGGTGTTCACTAAACATCTTAAATTTTTTAAAATTTAAAAGCTAGTTAAGCAAATAATAAAAGATAGTCAAGGCTGGTATTGTAACTAACAGATGGGAAACTAAGACCCAGAGGGACCCCGTGGCCTGGTATGTCATTTTCCATTTAAAGAACCCCAGCATCCTCAAAGCTCTAAGATAAGCCCTGTGTTCACACTGTTTATGTTCCTCACACCTTCAGGTTCATGGTCGGTGCATCTGTCAGCACAGTACAGATAGCCCGAACTGTGAGAGGTGCAAGGATTTCTTCCAGGACGTTCCTTGGTGGCTAGCTGTGGGCCCCCTGGACAGCACTTGCTGAGGTGGGTGGACCTCTGCTCTCAGCATAGACCGAGTTTCCTTATATGAGCTCCTTACACGATCTCTGTTTTTCCTTCTTTTGGAGAATATTTAGTTTGTGTCTGTAGGGCTGCAGGCAGCACAGGTGGTGAACCTGTGGCTTCCAGCTCCAAATGTGTGATAGCCTCATGTCTCCCAGTATCTCACACAGAAAAATCACCAGCTTCTCAAACCTTCACACCAAAAATTCACATTAATTTGAAGAATGAGACAATATGCATGTTGTGTGGCCCCTTTCCAGAGGGAGGCATAGCCATGAAATGGTAATATCTGTGGGGATGGTGCCACTCCAGGAATGTGGTGACCCCTAGAATGGGTGCAAAGATCCCCACTGTTTTCCTGAATTATCATACACTCAATGAAGGTGACCTTGAACCATATGTCAGCTAAGATGAGAAATGAGGTCCCGAATGGGGTTGGACAGGCTATTGTATTTTTTATAAAATATTGAGGCTAATAAGATAGGAGGGGTTTTTGTCATGTGTTTGCTGCCTCTGAATTTTGATGAACTTCCAAATAAACTTGTTATCCAGTTTCTTTTCCCAAATATGGGGAAAACAGGATTCACAGGAGAGGTTGTCAGATGAGCTTTTATGGAAAAGCCCCATCCATGAGTGTCACAGTGGAGAAGACCCAGCAAAGCGCAGCCAGAGATCATGCCCTTTACAGGGAAAAACCCAACGGGATGAACAGCATAGACATTACCACAAAGACACACAAATCCCTCTAAACAGACTGCCTTTCCTTCCGACACTCTGGCTGAGCCCCTGATGGGAGGAAAACAGCCTGCAGCCCCCCTTCCAGCAATTCTGCCCGAGAGAAGCAGAGGCTGGCTGGGCCCAGCTCTAGCATCCGATCTGGAGAATCCGGTAGTACCATACTACAGAGTATATGATGTAAAAAATTCAGGTTTACAAAGCCCAAGTCAGTAAAAGTATTCTTTACTGAAGGACAACAAAAATACTGCATGCTAGGGCTTCTAGGTCACCCAAATGATTTATATTTGTTCGCTTGATGAAGAAAAAACAAAACGAAATATTAAACATTTCGGGAACACATTTTAGAGAGTGTATGAGCAGAATCGGAGTACTAGAAAAATCCTTGGAAGCACCTGTTTTAAGCCTTTGTGTATTTGGTGAAAGAAGACGGGGTGGCTGAAGAAAGCAGAGGAGGGGAGAATGGGTGATGGAGCGTGGAGTCTCCATGCTGAGGATGCTCATTCCTGGGACCTTGGCGAATCTCTCATAACTCCGCTCGGTTCTCAGCTTGTCGCTGTAACGGACACTCTGACCGCTGTCACTTCGACAAGACCGTGTACCTGGCGAGCGGGAGCCGCAGGGGGGCGTGTGTGACGGCTGCCTGCACAACACTGAGGGCCAGCACTGCGATCGCTGCAGACCCCTTTTCTACAGGGACCCCCTCAAGGCCATCTCGGATCCTTACGCGTGCATTCGTGAGTCCCCAGCCTCTGACCCATCCTCTCCCCTCATCTGAGCAGACACTGATGAAGCTGGTGTCCCTGGGGCCGCCAGCCCACCCTGGGTTCAGCGGCGTCTCCAAACTGCCCTCTCGGAGGTGGGAACTGCAAAATCGCTTCGGCTCTGAGAGCTTTCCTCTCTCTGAACAAGTTGGGCCAGGTAATCCAGGTCCGTCCTGGTGGTCTTGCGGCCGGGGCTGATACTGATGATTCGGGAAACTGTTCTGAATTCAACCAGGACGGGGCGATGGTTTCAGAAGAGGCCGCATGCACCTGCAGTGTCAGCTCAAGGAAGTAACTAGAGAAACTGGCTACAGCATTTGGCTGTAGATGATTCAATTTTGCTAAGCTATTACCTCGTTTCGTTTTTCTTTTTTTAACCTTTAAAAATCTTTCCTTTTATCTTTTTTTTTAATATTTTAAATTTATTTATTTATTTAATTTATGGCTGTGTTAGGTCTTCATTTCTGTGCAAGGGCTTTCTCTACTTGTGGCAAGCGGGGGCCACTCTTCATCGCGGTGCGCGGGCCTCTCATTATCGCGGCCTCTCTTGTTGCGGGGCACAGGCTCCAGACGCGCAGGCTCAGTAGTTGTGGCTCACGGGCCTAGTTGCTCCGCGGCACGTGGGATCTTCCCAGACCAGGGCTCGAACCCGTGTCTCCTGCATTGGCAGGCAGATTCTCAACCACTGCGCCATCAGGGAAGCCCCTCCTTTTATCTTTAATCTCAACTTTTTCAATGGGACTATTTCACTCATAGACAAAATAATAGAGAATAATATTATTTATATATGTATATATATGTATGTAAGATAGACCCACCACTAGCTTTGTCAAAATGTAATATCTTACCCTCTCACCTTCAGGCCATTTCTAGAACACTACAGCATTGTGGCTGGGATGTCCTAGCTGCACACCTGTTCCCTTTTTCTACCCTCCTTCCTAGGGATAAACTCTCATATATTTGGCAATCATCATTACCATGCTTGTTTTTACACTTTCACACGTTTTTATCCACAAACAATACATGTTGACATGTTTTCAAACTTGAGATAAATGATATTATGCTGTATGTACCCTTGAGTATTTCATTCAACATTGTATTTTTGAGATTTGTCCATATCAGGTAGCCTCTAGTTCTCCCATTTTAACTTCTGTATAGAATTCTTCCTTCCTATATATATATATAACAAAATCTATTTGTCCATTTTTCTTTTTATGCTTCAGTAAACATTCTTGTACATGTGGCCTTGTGCACATGCACAGAGACTGTCCCTAAAAGTCATACCTAGGAGTGGAATGACTGGGCCATAGACTGTGAACTTCTCCAAGTTGATTAGATAATAGTGAATTGTCCCTTAAGTGGGTGTAACAATTAACAGCCACACCAACAGTGTATGAGAGTTCCTGTGACTCTCTTTCCTGGCCAACACTGGGTTTTGTCACACTTTAACTCTTGGTAATGTGGGTTTTGTCACACTTAATTTTTTTTAACATCTTTATTGGAGTACGATTGCTTTACAATGGTGTGTTAGTTTCTGCTTTATAACAAAGTGAATCAGTTATACATATACATATGTTCCCATATCTCTTCCCTCTTGAGTCTCCATCCCTCCCACCCTCCCTATCCCACCCCTCTAGGTCGTCACAAAGCACCGAGCTGATCTCCCTGTGCTATGCGGCTGCTTCCCACTAGCTATCTATATTATGTTCGGTAGGGTATATATGTCCATGCCACTCTCTCACTTTGTCACAGCTTACCCTTCCCCCTCCCCATATCTTCAAGTCCATTCTCTAGTAGGTCTGTGTCTTTATTCCTGTCTTGCCCCTAGGTTCTTCATGACCATTTTTTTTTCTTAGATTCCATATATATGTGTTAGCATACGGTATTTGTTTTTCTCTTTCTGACTTACTTCACTCTGTATGACAGACTCTAGGTCCATCCACCTCATTACAAATAACTCAATTTCGTTTCTTTTTATGGCTGAGTATTATTCCATTGTATATATGTGCCACATCTTCTTTATGCATTCATCTGTCGGTGGACACTTAGGTTGCTTCCATGTCCTGGCTATTGTAAATAGAGTTGCAATGAACATTGTGGTACATGACTCTTTTTGAATTATGGTTTTCTCAATGTATATGCCCAGTAGTGGGATTGCTGGGTCATATGGTAGTTCTATTTTTAGTTTTTTAAGGAAACTCCATACTGTTCTCCATAGTGGCTGTATCAATTTACATTCCCACCAACAGTGCAAGAGTGTTCCCTTTTCTCTACACCCTCTCCAGCATTTATTGTTTGTAGATTTTTTGATGATGGCCATTCTGACTGGTGTGAGATGCTATCTCATTGTAGTTTTGATTTGCATTTCTCTAATGATTAATGATGTTGAGCATTCTTTCATGTGTCTGTTGGCAATCTGTATATCTTCTTTGGAGAAATGTCTGTTTAGGTCTTCTGCCCATTTTTGGATTGGGTTGTTTGTTTTTTTGATATTGAGCTGCATGAGCTGCTTGTAAATTTTGGAGATTAATCCTTTGTCAGTGCTTCATTTGCAAATATTTTCTCCCGTTCTGAGGGTTGTCTTTTTGTCTTGTTTATGGTTTCCTTTGCTGTGCAAAAGCTTTTAAGTTTCATTAGGTCCCATTTGTTTACTTTTGGTTTTATTTCCATTTCTCTAGGAGGTGGGTCAAAAAGGTTCTTGCTGTGATTTATGTCATAGAGTGTTCTGCCTATGTTTTCCTCTAAGAGTTTGAGAGTGTCTGGCCTTACATTTAGGTCTTTAATCCATTTTGAGTTTATTTTTGTGTATGGTGTTAGTGAGTGTTCTAATTTCATACTTTTACATGTAACTGTCCAGTTTTCCCAGCACCACTTATTGAAGAGACTGTCTTTTCTCCATTGTATATTCTTGCCTCCTTTATCAAAGATAAAGTAACAATATGTGCGTGGGGTTATCTCTGGGCTTTCTATCCTGTTCCATTGATGTGTATTTCTGTTTTTGTGCCAGTACCATACTGTCTTGATTACTGTAGATTTGTAGTATAGTCTGAAGTCAGGGAGCCTGATTCCTCCAGCTCCGTTTTTCTTTCTCAAGATTGCTTTGGCTATTCGGGGTCTTTTGTGTTTCTATACAAATTGTGAAAATTTTTGTTCTAGTTCTGTGAAAAATGCCATTGGTAGTTTGGTAGGGATTGCATTGAATCTGTAGATTGCTTTGGGTAGTAGAGCCATTTTCACAATGTTGATTCTTCCAATCCAAGAACATGGTATACCTCTCCATCTATTTGTATCATCTTTAATTTCTTTCATTAGTGTCTTATAATTTTCTGCATACAGGTCTTTTGTCTCCTTAGGTAGGCTTATTCCTAGATATTTTATTCTTTTTGTTGCAGTGGTAAATGGGAGTGTTTTCTTAATTTCACTTTCAGATTTTTCATCATTAGCGTATAGGAATCCTAGAGATTTCTGTGCATTAATTTTGTATCCTGCTACTTTACCAAATTCATTGATTAGCTCTAGTAGTCTTCTGGTAGCATCTTTAGGATTCTCTATGTATAGTTTCATGTCATCTGCAAACAGTGCCAGCTTTACTTCTTCTTTTCTGATTTGGATTCCTTTTATTTCTTTTTCTTCCCTGATTGCTGCGGCTAAAACTTCCAAAACTATGTTGAATAATAGTGGCAAGAATGGGCAACCTTGTCTTGTTCCTGATCTTAGTGGAAATGGTTTCAGTTTTTCACCATTGAGGACGATGTTGGTTGTGGGTTTGTCATATATGGCCTTTATTATGTTGAGGAAAGTTCTCTCTATGCCTACTTTCTGGAGGGTTTTATCATAAATGGGTGTTGAATTTTGTTGAAAGCTTTCTCTGCATCTATTGAGATGATCATGTGGTTTTTCTCCTTCAGTTTGTTAATATGGTGTATCACATTGATTGATTTGTGTATATTGAAGAATCCTTGCATTCCTGGGATAAACCCCACTTGATCATGGTGTATGATCCTTTTAATGTGCTGTTGGATTCTGTTTGCTAGTGTTTTGTTGAGGATTTTTGCATCTATGTTCATCAGTGATACAGGCCTGTAGTTTTCTTTCTTTGTGACATCTTTGTCTGGTTTTGGTATCAGGGTGACGGTGGCCTCATAGAATGAGTTTGGGAGTGTTCCTGCCTCTGCTATATTTTGGAAGAGTTTGAGAAGGATAGGTGTTAGCTCTTCTCTAAATGTTTGATAGAATTCGCCTGTGAAGCCATCTGGTCCTGGGCTTTTGTTTGTTAGAAGATTTTTAATCACAGTTTCAATTTCAGTGCTTGTGATTGGTCTGTTCATATTTTCTATTTCTTCCTGGTTCAGTCTCGGCAGTTTGTGCATTTCTAAGAATCTGTCCATTTCTTCCAGGTTTTCCATTTTATTGGCATAGAGTTGCTTGTAGTAATCTCTCATGATCCTTTGTATTTCTGCAGTGTCAGTTGTTACTTCTCCTTTTTCATTTCTAATTCTATTGATTTGAGTCTTCTCCCTTTTTTTCTTGATGAGTCTGGCTAATGGTTTATCAATGTTGTTTATCTTCACAAACAACCAGCTCTTAATTTTATTGATCTGTGCTATTGTTTCCTTCATTTCTTTTTCATTTATTTCTGACCTGATCTTTATGATTTCTTTCCTTCTGCTAACTTTGGGGTTTTTTTGTTCTTTCTCTGATTGCTTTAGGTGTAAGTTAGGTTGTTTATTTGAGATGTTTCTTGTTTCTTAAGGTAAGATTGTACTGGTATAAACTTCCCTCTTAGAACTGCTTTTGCTGCATCCCATAGGTTTTGGGTTGTCGTGTTTTCATTGTCATTTGTTTCTAGGTATTTTTTGATTTCCTCTTTGATTTCTTCAGTGATCTCTTGGTTATTAAGTAGTGTATTGTTTAGCCTCTATGTGTTTGTATTTTTTACAGATTTTTTCCTGTAATTGATATCTAGTCTCATAGTGTTGTGGTCGGAAAAGATACTTGATACGATTTCAGTTTTCTTTAATTTACCAAGACTTGATTTGTGACCCAAGATATGATCTATCCTGGAGAATGTTCCATGAGCACTTGAGAAGAATGTGTATTCTGTTGTTTTGGGATGGAATGTCCTATAAATATCAATTAAGTCCATCTTGTTTAATGTATCATTTAAAGCTTGTTTCCTTATTTATTTTCATTTTGGATGATCTGTCCATTGGTGAAAGTGGGGTGTTAAAGTCCCCTACTATGATTATGTTACTGTCGATTTCCCCTTTTATGGCTGTTAGTATTTGCCTTATGTATTGAGGTGCTCCTATGTTGGGTGCATAAATATTTACAATTGTTATATCTTCTTCTTGGGTCAATCCCTTGATCATTATATAGTGTCCTTCTTTGTCTCTTGTAATAGTCTTTGTTTTAAAGTCTACTTTGTCTGATATGAGAATTGCTACTCCAGCTTTCTTTTGATTTCCATTTGCGTGGAATATCTTTTTCCATCCCCTCACTTTCAGTCTGTATGTGTCCCTAGGTCTAAGTGGGTCTCTTGTAGACAGCATATATATGGGTCTTGTTTTTGTATCCATTCAGCCAGTCTGTATCTTTTGGTTGGAGCATTTAATCCATTTACATTTAAGGTGATTATTGACATGTATGTTCCTATTACCATTTTCTTAAGTGTTTTGGGTTTGTTATTGTAGGTCTTTTCCTTCTTTTGTGTTTCCTGCCTAGAGAAGTGCCTTTAGCATTTGTTGTAAAGCTGGTTTGGTGGTGCTGAATTCTCTTCGCTTTTGCTTGTCTGTAAAGGTTTTAATTTCTCCATCAAATCTGAATGAGATCCTTGCTGGGTAGAGTAATCTTGGTTGTAGGTTTTTCTCCTTCATCACTTTAAATACGTACTGCCACTCCCTTCTGGCTTGCAGAGTTTCTGCTGAAAGATCAGCTGTTAACCTTATGGGGATTCCCTTGTGTGTTCTTTGTTGTTTTTCCCTTGCTGCTTTTAATATTTTTTCTTTGTATTTAATTTTTGATAGTTTGATTAATATGTGTCTTGGCGTGTTGCCCCTTGGATTTATCCTGTATGGGACTCTCTGCATTTCCTGGACTTGATTGACTGTTTCCTTTCCCATATTAGGGAAGCTTTCAACTATAATCTCTTCAAATATTTTCTCAGTCCCTTTCTTTTTCTCTTCTTCTTCTCGGACCCCTATAATTCGAATGTTGGTGCATTTAATGTTGTCCCAGAGGTCTCTGAGACTGTCCTCAATTCTTTTCATTCTTTTTTCTTTATTCTGCTCTGCAGTAGTTATTTCCACTACTTTATCTTCCAGGTTACTTATCCGTTCTTCTGCCTCAGTTATTCTGCTATTGATCCCTTCTAGAGAATTTTTAATTTCATTTATTGTGTTGTTCATCACTGTTTTTTTGCTCTTTAGTTCTTCTAGGTCCTTGTTAAACGTTTCTTGTATTTTCTCTATTCTATTTCCAGGATTTTGGATCATCTTTACTATCATTATTCTGAATTCTTTTTCAGGTAACTGCCTATTTCCTCTTCGTTTGTTAGGTCTGGTGGGTTTTTACCTTGCTCCTTCATCTGCTGTGTGTTTTTCGGTCATCTCATTTTGCTTATCTTACTGTGTTTGGGGTCTCCTTATCACAGGTTGCAGGTTCGTAGTTCCCGTTGTTTTTGGTATCTGTCCCCAGTGGCTAAGGTTGGTTCAGTGGGTTGTGTAGGCTTCCTGGTGGAGGGAACTAGTGCCTGAGCTCTGGTGGATGAGGCTGGATCTTGTCTTTCTGGTGGGCAGGTCCACGTCTGGTGGTGTATTTTGGGGTGTCTGTGGCCTTATTATGATTTTAGGCAGCCTCTCTGCTAATGGATGGGGCTGTGTTCCTGTCTTGCTAGTTGTTTGGCATAGGGTGTTCAGCACTGTAGCTTGCTGGTCATTGAGTGATGCTGGGTCTTGATGTTGAGATGGAGATCTCTGAGAGATTTTTGCCGTTTGGTATTACGTGGAGCTGGGAGGTCTCTTGTGGACCAGTGTCCTGAAGTTGGCTCTCCCACCTCTGAGGTACGGCCCTGATGCCTGGCTGAAGCACCAAGAGCCTTTCGTCCACACGGCTCAGAGTAAAAGGGAGAAAAAATAGAAAGAAAGAAAGAAAGAAAGAAAGAGGCTATAATATAGTGAAGTAAAATAAAGCTATTATAAAGCAAAGCTATACAGACAAAATCTCCCCCAGAAGCATATACATATATACTCACAAAAAAAAGGAAAAGGGGAAAAATTAATATATCCTGCTCCCAAAGTCCACCTCCTGAATTTGGGATGATTCGTTGTCTATTCAGGTATTCAACAGATGCAGGCACATCAAGTTGTTTGTGCAGTTTTAAACCGCTGCTTCTGAGGCTGCTGGGAGAGATTTCCCCTCCTCGTCTCTGTTCGCACAGCTCCTGGGGATCAGCTTTGGATTTGGACCCGCCTCTGCGTGTAGGTCGCCTGAGGGCGTCTGTTCCCCGCCCAGACAGGACGGGGTTAAAGGAGAAGCTGCTTCGGGGACTCTGGCTCACCCAGGCCGCGGGGAGGGAGGGGTACAGAGGAGGCGGGGCGAGCCTGCGGCGTCAGAGGCCGGCGTGACGTTGCACGAGCCCGAGGCGCGCCATGCGTTCTCCCGGGGAAGTTGTCTCCGGATCACGGGACGCTGGCAGTGGCGGGCTGCACAGGCTCCCGGGAGGGGCGGTGTGGAGAGTGACCTGTGCTCGCACACAGGCTTTTTGGAGGCGGCAGCAGCAGCCCCAGCGTCTCACGCCCGTCTCTGGGGTCCGCGCTGATCTCCGCGGCTCGTGCCAGTCTCTGGAGTTCGTTTAGGCGGCGCTCTGAATCCCCTCTCCTTGCGCGCCGCGAAACAAAGAGGCAAGAAAAAGTCTCTTGCCTCTTCGGCAGCTGCAGACTTTTTCCCGGTCTCCCTCCCAGCCAGCTGTGGTGCGCCAACCCCTTCAGGCTGTGTTCACGCCACCAACCCCAGTCCTCTCCCTGCAATCCGACCGAAGCCCGAGCCTCCGCTCCCAGCCCCACCCGCCCCGGCGGGGGAGCAGACAAGCCTCTCGGGCTGGTGAGTGCTGGTCAGCGCCGAGCCTCCGTGCGGGAAGTGCGGGAATCTCTCTGCTTTGCCCTCCACACCCCTGTGGCTGCGCTCTCCTCCGTGGCTCCGAAGCTTCCCCCCTCTGCCACCCGCAGTCTCTGCCCGCGAAGGGGCTTCCTAGTGCGTGGAAATCTTTCCTCCTTCACAGCTCCCTCCCACTGGTGCAGGTGCCGTCCCTATTCTTTTGTCTCTGTTATTTCTTTTTTCTTTTGCCCTACCCAAGTACGGGGGGAGTTTCTTGCCTTTTGGGAGGTCTGACGTTTTCTGCCAGCGTTCAGTGGGTGTTCTGTAGGAGCAGTTCCACGTGTAGATGTATTTCTACTGTATCTGTGGGAAGGAAGGTGATCTCCGCGTCTTACTCTTCCGCCATCTTCTCTCCTCCCCCCTTGAATTAGTATTTTCATTCCCTTCTGATAAATACCCAGAAGTGAAATTGCTGGATCATATGGTAGCTCTATTTTTAATTTTTTGAGAAACCTCCATACTGTTTTCCAAAGTGGTTGCACCAGTTTACATTCCCACCACCAGTGCCAAAGCATCCCCTTTTTCCTACATCTTTGACAACACTTGTTATTTCTTGTCTTTTTGATAACCGCCATTCTAACAGGTGTGAGGTGGTATATCCTTGTGGTTTTGATTTGCATTTCCCTGATGATTAGTGATGTTGAACAGCTTTTCATGTACCTGTTGGCCATCTGTATGTCATCTTTGGAAAAATATCTGTTCAGATCCTCTGCCCACTTTTTCATTTGGATTGTTTGTGGGGTTTTGCTATTGAATTGTATGAATTCTTTATATATTTTGGATATTAATCTCTTTCCAGATATATGATTTGCAAATATTTTTTCATATTTGGTAGGTTGCCTTTTCATTTTGTTGATGGTTTCCTTTGCTGTGCAGAAGCTTTTTAGTTTAGTCCCACTTATTTTTGCTTTTGTTGCCTTTGCTTTTGGTGTCAAATCTAAAAATCATTGCCAAGACCAATGTCAAATACTTTACTGCATATGTTTTCTTCTAGGAATTGTATAGTTTCAGATCTTACAATCAAGTCTTTAACCATTTTGAGTTAATTTTTGTATATGGTGTAAGATAATGGTTCAGTTTCAGTCTTTTGCATGTGGCTGTCCAGTTTTCCCAGCACTATTTATAGAAGAGACTGTCCTTTCTCCATCTTATACTCTTGCTTCCTTTGTCATAAATTAATTGACCATACATGTGTGGGTTTATCTCTGGGCTCTCTATTCTATTCCACTGAGTTATGTTCGTTTTTATGCCAGTACCATACTTCTTTGATTACTGTAGCTCTATAACATGGTTTGAAATCAAGAAGCGTGATGGCTCCAGCTGTTTTCTTCTTAAGATTGCTTTGGATATTTGAGGTTGTTTGTGGTCCATACAAATTTTAGGGTTGTATGTTCTATTTCATCAATCTATTCTTAACATCCTGTTTTCATAATAGCACACTGTTTCTGGTCCTCTCCCTTTAGAATCACTTTATATATATATATCCCCAGAATTATTGAATATTTTCCAAGTCCAGAGATGTGGGAGATATTTCTGAGCAGCCCTTGCTCACTGGTCTAATTATTTAAACATATTTATTGATTTAAACAAACTAAAATAGTTATAGTGAAGGTAAAATGCTACACTTATATTTCAAGGTTCCCACAATTTGCAGTTAACTAAGATAATGCATGTCTGTCTCCCCAGCTTGTGAATGTGACACTGATGGGACCATTTCGGGTGGCCTTTGTGTGAGCCACTCTGATCCTGACTTGGGGTCTGTGGCCGGCCAGTGCCTGTGTAAGGAGAACGTGGAAGGAGCCAAGTGCGACCGATGCAAGACCAACCACTACGGACTGAGCGTCACCGACCCCCTGGGCTGTCAGCGTTAAGTCAACAGGGCCTGGGCTGCCAACCTGAATGCATTTTAAGGCTTGGAGCTGCCTCTGTCAGGTCTAAAATTTGGTCATTGTAAGTACCTAAGTCCTACCAGTCTCTGGATTTTTTTTTTTTTTTTTAAGTGTACCAAACCTCCCACAAATTTTAGTAAGTTAGTGGAGAACTTTTTTAGGTGGTTTGCTGAGTTTATCATGAAGAACCAGCAGGGGGCGCTCACATTTTCGCTGCTGGAGCAAACACAGGGGAAAATGCCAAGAAATTTAATGCCAAGTTATGAAAACTTAAAAAAAAAAAAAAAAAAGTCCTCCACTAGGAGTCTACTCTACAAATTTGTTAAATTACATTATGCATTTTTGCATAGGTTGATGACTTCTTAGGCAATTTTCAAGTGGGGGGTTTCCTTTTATTTTTTAAAATTATTTTCTCCCTCTCACACTGCTTTTAGTATTGTCTTATGTTCTCTGTCAAAGAAAAGGAAATAAAGAAGCAAGGAAGGGGCTGTGGGGAAATAGAAATAACCTCAGAGTTTTCTGGGGCCAAATGGGGAGGCCATTGGCTCTAGGATCACAGAAACTCAGGGCTGCCTCGGCTGTCACAGAGCTGCTGATTTCACAGAGAATCTGGGTTAATTATTTCCCTTTGGTCATAGTGTCATGCTCTATGGTTTTGCCCATATAAGGAACTGGATTATTTGCATGTTTAGAAAGCAGCAAGATGAATCAGTCTGTTAAAAAAAAAAAAAGCTCTTCTTTTTGGACTTGATGCAAAATTAAATTTCAGCATAATGAATTATATAATTTCCTATTATACCTTTCAGTACTCCAGGCATTTCCCCTTGTTCACTAACATTATGCCCTCCGAGAAATGGGCCAAACGTTGGTTTTTTGTTTTGCTTTGTTTTTTCTTTTGTAAGAGCTTCAGTTACACATAATTCACACACAGTTCACTTTTTAAAGTGTACAGTTCAGTGATTTTTAGTATATTCAGAGTGTATAATCATCACTACAGTCAATTTTAGAATATTTTCATTACCCCAAAAAGAAATGTGAAGAAGCATTATTCACAACAGTCAAAAGGTGGAAGCAACCCAAGTATCCATCAATGAATGAATGGATAAACAAAATGTGGTAGGTAAACACAGTGGAATATTATTCAGCCTTAAAAAAGGAAGGAAATCCTGATCCAGCCTATAATATGGATGGACCTTGAAAACATTATGCTAAGTGAAATAAGGCAGACCCCAAAGGAAAAATATTGTATGATTCCACTAATATGAAGTACCCAGAATAGTCAAATATTAACAGAATGTAGAATGGTGGTGGCTAAGGGCTGGGGGGAGGGAGGAAGAATGGGGAGAGATGGTATTTAATGGGTACAGAGTTTCAGTTTTGCAAGAGGAAAAGAGTTCTGGAGATTGACTGCACAACAGTGTGAGTGTACTTAACATTGTTGACCTGTACACTTAAAAATGGTGAAGATGGTAAATTTTATGTTATACGTATTTTACCGTAAAAAAGAAAAGAAAGGAAACCCCATATGCTTTAGCCTCTACCTCCCTATCCCCCCAGCCCTAGGCAAGCACTAATATGCTTTCTGTTTCTATAGATTTGCCTGTCTTGGACATTTCATACAAGTGGAGTCATATAATATGTGGTCTTTTGTGTCTGGCTTCTTTTGCTTACCGTAATGTTTTCAAGGTTCATCCATGTTGTAGCAGATATCAATACTTCATTTCTTTTTATTGCTGAATAATATTCCATTGTATGGGTATACCACAATTAATCTACTCGTCAGTTGATGGACATTTGGGCTGTTTCCATGCACACTGGCTTTTCCTGCAGGGGAAATACACATCTTGCTCTGGTTGCACAATTTCTTAGCCTTTACAACATAAGCAGGGCTAGCAATGCCAATGGGTGGAAGAGAAAGAGGAGAGAGGGAATGGGAAAAAAAAGTAACGAGGTGCTAAGAAAGAGAGAGGAGAGAAAGGGATATCATAGGTGCGTCTGCCAGAGAGGGAGCTGTTGGTAATAACGGTGACACTCAGAAACCCTTCCCCTAGTCACCCGACCCAGCCAGCCTCATTCAGAACTGTGCCCAGCTCCGCAACATGCATGACCTCTTGTCTCCTCCTAATTGCCATCCAGTAGAACCACATGAGGGCTGCAAAAGTGTCTGGCACTGCATTTCCTGTGTGGGGTTAAATGCAGTCCAATAATGGGGCAGCCAGGCAGACAATGAACTTGGCAGGGCAGGCTGCTCTGTGTTCTCGTGGCCACGTGTTTGGCTCATTGTAAGCTGTTAAGGACATTTACCAGTGTGGAGAAATCAGAATGAGAATAATTGTGTATGCTGTGCTTTCAGCCTGTGACTGTAACCCCCTGAGGAGTCTGCCACTCTTGACCTGCATTGGCCACTCAAGGCCAATGCTTGTGTCAGTCTCTTGCTACTGGACCACACTGTGAAGAATGCACTCTACGTATTTGTCTCTGATTTCGCCTTTAGGGAGTGATGCAGTCTTCTACTGGCATTGCCTAGAAGAGACTTGGCCCTGTTGATTGCTTTCCTTGTCCTATTATATTTCGGTACTCCCGTGGTAAAAGTATTTACACTACAGGAATCAGCAAACACTGGAAATCAACCCCCATCTTTCTGCAGAGAGCTAGTTGTTAAACATTTACCAGCACCGTGACATTTACCAGTTGGGACTGAATCAACCCAGGCACCGACAGCAATAGTTTTATCCTCTGTTCTCTTGGAAGTACCAAGCAGTAGAATATAAGAGCATTTATCTGGACCCCTTGTTAAGCCCACCAGATCATGGGGCCTTTTCTTCTGTCTCTTATACACAGTCTCTTTCCCACCCTTACCACTCCATGCCTAAAAATATTTTGGATGAGCTCATTAAAAAAACAAACAAACAAGCAAAAACAAAACCCTTAGGTTTAAATGTATTGTAGATTCCTGTGGGAAATAAACCGTTGGATTTTTCACAGACTCCACTACCCACATGAGCATGTATGTCTCAAATTAGCAAAATAAAGCATTCTTCACTCCATAAGAAATGTGTCACGCATTTAGGGAGTTAAAAACCCAGCTCTTTTCTTTGTCCTCTGATCTTGGCAGCCCACCGTGACATTTTAGAAAGAAAAAACAAAAATTTAACCTAGTAAAAGAACAGTGACCTTGATGTGTCTGAAGAAATGTAGCTGATAAATAAGAAACATATGTCTGTTCCGACATAGTTTTGTGCTAATATTGTAAGTTGCTTTACTGAAAACACATGGGGATGGGGCAGAAGAGGTGGGGAAAGAAAGCAAGGAAGTAAATATGAAGAGGGAACTCTGTGTACAACAGGACAAGTAATCTAGAAGTTTCACGTTGGAAGGTGCGCCACGCCGAGCTCCATGACTGTGAGTGGACAGCACAAAAAAAAAGAGTGCAGAGCTGGTGAACAGATCAACGGACACGCCAAGTCAGATCATTCCAGACAAACCTTAGACTCGGGCTGACTTTTTTTGTTGGCTGGTGAACTGCAACTGTGTACTTAATTGTGTCTGCAAAAGGGAAATAACTGAGCGGGGGCCAGTGATGGCAGAACTTGTCCATCATGGCTGAGCCAAGGCATCTGCCTGGTACCGCACGTCTATCAGTGGTGCCCTGGATGGTCCCCTGGGGGGCCAACATGGCAGCGTACCCTGCCTAGAGGGGGTTTTCACAACCCCATCCTGGATAAAGCAGCTCAGTTCACGTTGTTTTTGCCTAAACTAAAGTTTGGTTTGGGGAAAAATATCAAAAGCCCTTTGCTGCGTTTTGTAACAAATTATGTCGACTTTTGATATTTAAAATCTTTTTGAGTAAACTGGGCATAAAATTTTTCCAAGATAACAACCAAAAAATACGGATACTTAACAAACCAATTTCAAATGAGAGTTCCGTGCCTACTAAGATCTTAATTCTATCTGAGTTTGTTAAGTGGAGATTTGAGGGGGAAGATTTTTCTGAGTATTTTACAGTAAATGTCAGACTTAAGAAGTAGTTGTTTACATCTCACCAGCTGTTTATATCAAATAAAGGTCAAGATGTTGCAATGATGACAAAAGTCTTGAATAGAGTTGAGTCTCTCACACAGGGAGAGTTTGTTAGCCAAAACAATTATTTATAAGCGAGTGATTCTACTAAACTGTGATATTTGTATAAGATTTCAAAATCAGCCTGAATGATTTTTTTTAGCCCCAAACATTTGCCATAATGTGTAAGTAAAAATCCCTAGGGATTTCATGGGAAGGGACTGAAAGCAGTTGCAAGTAGGCTAGTCAAAGAATTTCTCCTGGCTGACCTTAGACAACCCAGCCTGAAGCTAACATTGACGCTGTCAGAGGAACTGTGAGATTTCCACTGCATTTCTTTCTTTCTTTTTTTATTGGAATATAGTTAATTTACAATGTTGTGTTAGTTTCAGGTGTACAGCAAAGTGATTCAGTTATACATATACATATATCTATTCTTTTTCAGATTCTTTTCCCATTTAGGTTATTGCAGAATATTGAGTAGAGTCCCCTGTGCTATATAGTAGGTCCTTGTTGATTATCCATTGCATTTCCATTCAAAGCAATACATAGGCAAACCCCCTGTCCCTTTCATTTCAAGTCCTGGAAATGGGAGGTGTGCATTACCAAGTGCGTAGGCAAGCAAGCTACTGTGTGATTGTTCAGGCTGCATGGCTGTTTGCTATGCATCGATGGAGCTATAGTGCTTTTAATATTACACTTCAGAGCAGCAGATGTCTTGAAGGCTGGAATCAACTGAGCATTTTCTCTTTGTAGGTTGGATACTGGGGACTGGAAAATCACCTCCATGGATGTTCTCCCTGTGACTGTGATATTGGAGATGCTTATTCCAATGTGTAAGTCAGTAAAATGAATGACTAAGTTTTGTGGCAATATTCCTCACTCCCATTTCCATCAAATAAATAAAAGCACATTTCATTTGGACATGCTCATAGTCATAGGTGAAGGAGTTCATTCCATGACAAGCAAAGGGCATTGAAAAGTGACGATCTTGAGACATTAACGATAGCCCAACTGATTTCTTTCACTTCAGATATTTCCACGGGTGAGATAACAGTTCTACTGCCTGGGTATCCCGAGGGGGTGTGAAAGATGCCTGCAAATGTGTGATCTGACCTGCCTAAAACTCCATCTTTTTGTCAGCCTGTAAAGAGAGGTCCTGCACTCTCCTTTGCCTGGTTTTTAGAGCAGAATCAGAGAGCCTCTGAGGAGAGAAGTGGCAACCAAGGTTTCACTGATCTGGATTTGCTTGTCAAGACTAGACCTGTAGAATGGAGAGAACAAACTTATGGTTACTAGTGGGGGAAGGTGGCCGTGGTGCGGTCGGGGGGACGGATAGTTAGGGAGTTTGGGATTGACATGGACACACTGCTATATTTAAAATGGATAACCAGCAAGGACCTACTGTATAGTACAGGGAACTCTACTCAATATTATGTAACAACCTAAATCGGAAAAGAATTTGAAAAAGAATAGATACATGTATGTGTATAACTGAATCACTTTGCTGTACACCTGAAACCAACACATCATTGTTAATCAACTCTACTCCAATATAAAATAAAAAGTTTAAAAAACAAACAAACAAAAATACCAGACCTGTAGATCCATTGTTTCTCCGCATCCTCCCCAGGATGGTTGATTGATGGTTTCAAAGAATGGGCCCAAACCCAAGGGGCATTTAGCCCAGCACCCCCAAGGCCCTTATCTTACACTCGTCCCTCCTCCACGTTTTTTTTATGAGGTGGGTTTGTTTTCCCTCAGGTGTTCACCCGAGGATGGGCAGTGTGATTGTCGTCTGCGTGTCACAGGTCGCAGCTGCACTGAGCCAGCGCCCAGCTATTTCTTCGCTCCTTTGAATTTCTACGTCTATGAGGCAGAGGAAGCCACGCCACTCCAGGGACTGGCTCCTTTGGTTCGTATTTCATTGACTCTCTTTACAGACTTCATTTGATGGGGTGTGGGTAAATACACACACCCTTGAGATCATGGGTAAGTTACCTGGAAGAGAGTGGTTTTGTCCACAAACACAGAGCAGAGTGGATTCTATCATGGAACTGCAGATTCTATAAAGTCTTGAGGGCAGAGTCTGCATTTTGTTCATCTTTGTGTCCCTGTTCTGGCACAGAGCCTGGCACAGAAGTGTGAATTGCATTAAGTTGTGATGAAATGGACTTGAGTTTTGCTCTTTCAAGGTACCCATCAGATAGAGTGTGTTTATTGAGCATTTCCTGGTCTGTCTCCCTGACAACACTATAAACCGTGAGAGGGAAGGGAGGATGTGTACCCCGTCGCCACTGTTGCTCTAGTGACGAGCACTCTGATTGGTGTGTAGTAGGAAGCCAGGGATCTCTGCTAATGAATGAATGAGTACGGTACTGAACCAAGTGTAAGATGTGCTCGCTGGCCTCCTGAAGCTGATCTCGGATTAGCAGTCCTCAGTGCTGTTCACAGGAGTGTGTGATTGGAAATGTCGCTTGGTCTGCTTCATCTTCCCTACAAGTCAGAAGTCCTGCGGGAGATGCTCCCTAAAAATATTTATCTCAAAGTGTTATGAGGGGGGCAAACGCAGGCATCTGAACCCATCAGAGAAAATACAGGTTAGCCTCCCATAACACTCTTATGCCTTTGACTCCAGCCACAAGCAGGAATCTGACAAAGGAGAAGGCAATGTGAGGCGAACGACTTCAAGGAGAGAAGGCATGTGAAAGTTGGTTCTGGAGACAGGATTTGGATAGAAAATTGGGAACTCATTCCAGGTTCCAGTGACTAAGTCTTTTCCTGAGGTCTCTTCCTTATCTGGACACGACTGGTGGGAGGGATGAAAATACCCCTTAAGAGGCTTGGAATTTGCTCTTTTACTGACCGAGATTAGGGCAAGAAAAGGAGGCTTGCACTGTCCGGACCTAGACTCACAACTGTGGTGGGTGGAGTCAAGATAAAGCAATCCTATGTCTAGATTCTTCTTCATTGCTTTTAGCATTGCAGGTTTATGATGGTAACTGAAAAAAAAAAAAAAGCTTTGGGAAAAGAATATTGATACTTATATTTAGGCCAAAACTATCATGAAATAATAGGAAAAAAATATATACGTATATACATAGTGACCTTGGCCCCTGGTCCCTGGCACAGAGCTCCCAAAACCTTTGTAATCTTCTAAGGGATGTGAACACTAGGAGCATCTTTTGTTCTAATTTGACCTTTGACCCTGGTTCCTGACACAGAGCTTCCAAATCCTTTGGACTTTCCTGGGTGATAGGAGTGTGATTTGTTCTGATGAGGTGACTCTGGGTGGGCTCCTGGATGGCTTCAGGATGGAGGCTAGTCACCAGAAAGACCAAGCCATGATTAGAAGCTTGAAACTTCTGGCTCCACCCGCCAGCCTCCAGGAAGGGGAGAGGTGAGGGAGATTGAGGTAATGATCCATCATGCGTGTGGGGTGAAGACTCCATACAATTCCCAAAATACTGGGTTCAGAGAGTTTCAAGGCTGGTGACCATATCTGTGTGCTGGGAGGGTGGTGCATCCCAGCCACAAAGGGACAGAAGCTCCTGTGTCTGGGATCCTTCCGGTCCTCACCCTATGTACATCTTCATCTGAGTGTTTATCTTATCCTTCATCATATCCTTTATTATATAACAAACTAGTAAATATAAATAAGTGCTTCCCTGAGTTCTGTGAGCCATTCTAGCAAATGATCGAACTCAAGGAGCGGGTGGTCACAGGAACCCCAGTTTATAGCCAGGTGCATAATGCTGAGCTCCAGGCTAAGATTGGCGTAGAAAGGGATTAGTTAGCATCTCTGCCCTCTAGGAGTTTTTAACCATAGCTGATGTTTTTCATAGATAGCTCAGGATGGGAGCAGTGCCATACAACAAGGGGGGTCCAAAAGTGCATTAGGATTTTGGAGCCACGACTGATCCTTTACGAATGGGCTTAACACACGGGTAGAATCATTTGGCCTGAGACTAGAAATCCATGAGCATTTCCATTGGTGGATGAGGGGAGAAGACAGTCCAATCAGAAAAGTTCTAAGTAACAGCTCAGAGGAGAAACAACGCAGGTGTATTTGCAAGTAGAACAGAAAGTTTATATAGGAAAGAAGTACCGGAAGAGAAAATTAGATTCTCCTATTAAAGAGGCTAAATTTTCTTCTTGGGGCAATGAGAACTCGTTGAAACCTTCTGAGCAAAGGCATGACGTGATGAAGATTGTCCTCTGTGCCCTTACGGACACCATCCAGCAGAAGTGGAGCCTGGGGTGGAGGGGCTCAGGGGGCAGTAGTCCAGACAGGGATGGAGAAGGGACAAGGTTCAGGGAGAAGAGAGAGGATGGGGATGGAGACATGAAAGGACATGAATCCAAGACCCCAGCTTTCAAATAATTGTTTTAATACTCAAATTGGAGAGCTAAGAAGAATGACAATTAACTTTCTTGGTGGGTCTTCAGAAAGATATCTATATTTGTATCTACATCTACCTATCTATCTGTCTATCATCTCTCAATCACCTGTTTACCTATTATCTATCATCTATCTATCATGTATCTGTTCACCTATCATTTACCTACTTATCTATCTATCTAATCTTTCTTAGTCTGTCTGGGCTGCTAAAAATACCATAGACTGGGTAGCTTATAAACAACATAGACTTATTTCTCACAGTTCTGCAGGCTGAGAAGTCTAAGGTCAAGGTGCCTGCAGATTCAATATCTGAGACCCACTTCCAGGTTCTTAGATGGCTGAGTCCTCACATGACAAGGGAGGTCTCTGGGGCCTCTTTTATAAGGGCACTAATCCTAATCACCTGCCCCAAACCCCACTTCCTAATACCATCAACTGGGGATTCGATTTCAACATATGAATTTGGGAGAGGGGCAGTGGGATACAAACCTTCAGTCTATGGCGATATCCTTGCTACTCAAAATGTGGTGTGTAGACCAACAATAGTGTCATCACTTGTGGATTCATTAGACTTGGAGACTCTCAGGCCCCACCCAGACCTATTGAATCCATTCTACATGTTAGCAAGATCCCCGGGTGATTTGTACACAGTTTGGGAAACACTGACTTGTTTTCTTACAGAAACTAACTGTGGTCACAAAAGTTAATATTGATTGAATTTAACATGGTATGGCATTTAATATAGTATAATATAAAGTTAATTCCATAATATGTTTTCTGTATAAAAGTGGTAAAGTAGCTTATAATTTTGTGTTACAAGATGAACACAATGGGTGAGAGGGAAAAAAATGAAGAGGACAAATAAACGTAATCCAGTGTGGCCTGTCCAAAGGGTCCTCATCACAGAGGTTGAGGAGCTGGTCGGAGAGCATGGCTGAGAGTCTGAATAGTGACCACAGAGTATGAGGGTTCCTGAAGTTAACTACAGCTGACCTCAAGGCTGCCTGCTCATGATGAACAACCAGGGCACCTGTGAAATTAAAAACCTTGACTGTAAAACCAACAATGAAACATCAAGCAAACACCGATGACTAGGGTACAGTGAGAATTTGGAAATGAGCAATTGGAGATTCTAACTGGGTCGGCAGCTGAATGACTAAGGAGATGATATAAAACAGAGTCCCATAAAACCCAGGATTTTAAGGAAACTGGAGTTGCATGAATGCTACTCTGCTGTTTTAATAGTTTGGTTGGTGGAATCTTGCTATCCCGGTATAATTTCTCATGGGAACATTTAAGACCAGATTCTGCAAACCATGAGAACTAAGAGAAGTTGGTCTGGAGAGTGTTAAAATTACAACATCTAATAATCTTTGAATCTGTATATCATGCATATTGTTAATTTTCGAAACACCACAAAACCAATAGAAAAGAAGAAATGCTTTCGAAGTTTAGAATTGCACTAGTTGAGCAGCCCTTAAAAAGAAAACCCAACACATAGTCTTAGGACCACTAAAAATTTCCCCTTTTCATAGAGAAACAAAAAATTATAAGCTGCCTCTATGTGTTCTTCCTGAAGCTATTAAGTGAGACTCATGGTTACCTTTTAAAGTATGGTATAATCTGAAACTCTTGAACTCTGGTAAAATTGGAACTTTTGTTGGTTACTTAAACTGTCCTTTCTTTTTAAGATATTAGCAACAGCTCTGCCTACATGTGATGTGTATTTCCAGCAACAAGGAGATGATTTCGTAACTGACAAAGGAAGCATAATACTGAAGAGAAATCAGAAGCAAAGCATTCGAGCGGATGAGCAGAGTGAGGTAAACCATTTCTTCAGGGTCGTTGTCTGTTGTGCTATAAGCAAATAACCCGGGTAATGCACTTAGAACCATGCGTGGCCCATGTAAGTGACCAGCCAGTGTAAGCCCTATTATCCTGAAGAATAGAATGAAGGAAAGGTAGAAGCCAGCTCAAAGTACTTCGAGCCTCTGGGGAAAACTTCAATCGCTTTATTTCTCTACAAAATGAAAATTTCTGGAAAATAAGATTTTGGAGAGTTGAAGAGTCAGACTCTGAATTCACAATTTCTTATCATGTTAGAAAGGAGAGATACAGTATTGAGGAATGGCTGTCTTCCCAGTTGGAGAAGAAAGGACATGCTAATGTCCCTGGGGATGGTGTGTGACTATGCCCTTGAATCTGAGATGGATGTAGTTGGTCACTGCCGGCGTGAGTGCCAGAGTGATGCCGCCTCCACAGGGCCCTGCCTCCGATGGCTTCAGAAGGCCAGAGGAGACCTGAAGACCTTGTAGCTAGCCAACTAGTATTCACTCGAAGTCAGGGCCACTTTAGGCCTGTTTGTTTGTTTGTTCATTTGTTATGCCGGGGTCTTTACTGAGCATTCCTGTGTGCATATGCATTAAGGGGCATGTTGGAAAAGCAAAGGAAAGCAGGTGTTAGCTGTCTTGTTCATAAACCCAGCAGCTGAAACAGTTCCTTATTCATAAGAGACTTTCTCGAGTGGATGAAATGATTGATTGAATGAAAACGGAAATACCTAGACATAGAGCCTGCCCTTAAGATTGTGGTGGGGGAAATGAGCCACGTATACAAACAATGAATGCATGACAGGGTGGGGTAAGTATCATAAAGAGGTGTACATAATGTGATACGGATTCTACTTAAGGAGAACCACCTCCAACTGAGAGGATAAGAGAAGGCTTCATAGATGGTGTTCCTCCTTCCAGGCCCATGTACACCAAGTCACAGAGGCTTTGCTCTTTATTCTTCTTGTTTCTGTTCCTATGCCACATGCCCATGAAGCCTTCTCTGACTCTAGGCATCTCAATCTGAAGTCCACCTGAAAGAGAAAAGTAGGGAGTGCCCTTGCTCCCTGTGGCAAAGATCAGTGAACCTCTAAATTTTACTGTGCATAAGTATTGCCCAGGGAGATTGTTTAGAATGCAGATGCTAGGGCCTTCCACTTGAGATGCTGAATCAGGGAATGTGAGACTAGTCAAGTTTTTTCAGGTAACTCTATACATGGGACTATTGTATTGGATAGTGCAAACATAGAACATTTTCATTATTGTAGAAAGTTCAATTAGGCAGTGTTGCTCTAGAGCAAAGAGGTTCAAATTGGAACCATCAAAGACTTAGGAAAACATGGGTACATTTTGTGATCTTCATTTGGATTTAAATATTTGAGGTGTTTGGCACAATGATTTAAAAAAAAAAAAAACCCACACATTTTGGATCATTTGGGGGGAGAAAAGAAATCTGCGTGTTTGCCGAGCACCCCAAGTGATACGAGTGGTCCCTGGCAGCACTTTGAGAGACACTGCTCAAAGCATCCACGGCGTCCTCTCCTGACTCTTGCCTGAAATGACCACCTCTGTATTACTGACTTGCAAAACTTCTAGTCATCCCTTAAGACCCAATTCAGATTTATCTTTCTCTGACATTCCCTACCCTGACATCTGGACATAATTAATTGTTTCTATCTCTGGAGTCCCATAGGTCAGTAATTTTCAAACTGTAGGTCATGCCTATTAGTAAGTAGGTCATGAAATCAATTGACTGGATCAGTTTAGTACAACAGAAGAATATAAAACAGGAGCATTTTTTTGTGAAACTTTTCAGTTTTATATAAATGTGTGTGTGTGTGTGTGCGTGCGCACATGCGCACTGAGTCACTGTCTTAGGTTGGATTCCCTACAATCAGAGATTACAACAGAGATCTGGGTGCATGTGTTTTACTAAGGAAGCACTCATCAGGAGAAACCTGTCAGGGAGGAGGGCAGTAGGCTGGGGAGCGGGGAAAGTGAGGCAAGGATGACGTCTAGGCCTTGCCTGAGTCTAGCCTTGCCTGATCCCCTGGGGAAGCTGTGAAGCAGAAATTGCACCACAGAGTTGTCCCCCATTGAAGCCCCAGGGCTGTCTTCTCATGTCAGGCAGGCATGGCTGTAGGCTGCCAGGGCAGATGCAGATCGCCTCCCAGGTGAGGTGGCTCCCATCAGCCAAGGGCAATTCTCAAGAGAAGGTAGCAGTGGTGAGACATAGCAACCAACAATCCCAGGAGCTGGTGGCGAGATAGAGTGGCCCAGTAAAGGGGACCAGGCAGTACACTAACAGCATAGACCCAAGTTCACTCCTGGCATGCTCAGACCCATGTGCAGGGCCAGGACAAAATAAAAATTAAAATGCAGGGCCCCTTATTCAGAAATTAGGGAAAGGACCCTTGAAGATAGTAAAGTATAAAGCTTTTTACTTTCTTCCATAGTCTCTCTCAACTTGTCAAAATATTTTTATGTGCTATTTAATGTCATTCTAAGTAAAGAAATATTAAAAATTTAAATTATTAACCTGAATTATACTATTGATCTCTATAGCATGCAGTGCCAATTTTAACTGCAAACATAAGAAATTCATGGTCACTGGGAGTGACAATGAGCTTGGCTACTCCTACTTGGTTCCCAAACCCATGCTTTTTCCCTGCTGGGGACACAGCATCGCATAAAGACCATTGGTTTAAGGAGTAAATAACATCTAGAAGAAAACTGTCCCATCTCACAGGGTGTCATTTCCAAGCTAGTGAAGCTAATGCATCTTTTAAGGGCCCCATCCCACTGCCATCTCAGGTCAGCATCTTCCGGATGCCATGGTTTGTTTAGGAACAGTGGATCCCAAAGTCACATGACCACTGATACACTTCTTTTACTGTAAAGTGGATCCCTTGGGCTGAGGAAGTTGTGTTTTCCCACATTGGTGAATTAGACACTCTGTGAGCTGTCAGAGAGTGGTGCTGACCAAGGCCATAGAGTGTCCGATTCTCACTGTGGGACACCACATGACATCGCCTTAGACCAAGGGATCCAATTCACTATCCTTCAATATAGGGAGTCAATGTCATATTTTGTAGAACATCTGGATTGTCCAGATTCTTTTGGGCTGTACTATTACAGAGAGCAGGAGAATTAATAGCCTTGGGGCAAGACTAAATATACACGACCGCCCATCCCAAGTGAATACAAATTGCTTCTGTTTCTTCTTCCTCATGGAGATGGAAGAAAACGCATTTTGCGTTTCAATAGCTGCGTATCATGCACCAGGGTGGTGGTAACCAGCTCTGGTCATGATACTCCTTCCATCAGGACAGCTGCCAAGTGGGGCTACAACTTAGTTATATTAGTATAAAGTTTGTAATGGGGATATGATATGAGACCCACCACCAAGTCTTGAGAGTGGCACTTTGAGAATGCCTCTGATTTGCAATATTGCTTTTTATTTACTATCTTGGCTTGGTGGTGGTGGGGAGGGCAATGGAGGGTGGGCATTTCACAAGGTTTTACTCGGCCTTTCCTACTATAGGAGCGCTAATATCAATGCCAACTGCTAAGCAGGTCCATTCCAATACATATACAAGAATTGGAGGAAACAATCAATGGTTCAGTAAACCCAGTGAACTGACTGTGAAAAGAACCTAAGTCAGATCTCCATTTACTACCTGACCCCCATATGCCCTGTTCTAACAGGGGGACCATGATGGCACTTTGGGTACATGGTTATCAGTATCAACTCAGATCCTGTATCCATTAGCCCTCGAAAGATCTAGGCATTTCTGCTTCCCCAATAGACTAGGTAAATAAACATAGATCTCTTTGGGAGATAAGTGAGAGAATTAACACTTGCTGTGGTGGTGAAGAGTCTTTCCTCATCGGGACCCGGACTCTCATTCAGTCACTGGGGTCTGGGTCTGAGAATTTGCTCAGCTCTATAAATTTGGGAAAGGATTATGTCCTTCTGTTGAGGTGGCTGAACTCAGCCTTCTGCCAGTTCATACTTGATCACTTTGGATTACACATATTAAGCAATATTTTGTCGACTGCTCATCTGTCTTGCTCCTAGGAACATCATGTTCTATTAGTCGTCTCCACAGAAGATTCCTGTAGGTCAGGCCCCCTTGTCTCCTATTCCAACCTCGCTGACCATTATAATTATACCCATCTTGCTTTTGAGAGTTAAATGCTCCCCAGCCCTTGATAGTCTGCGATCCTGTCCACCACACTGATACTAAGGAGCTCAATTTTGTAATGGTTTAGCCTACCAGCCTACAGAGGGTACCCCATCCTCTGCTTCTCAGTGATGCTGGTGGCCCCGTCACCAGTTCATTCCTCACTGTCTTGAAAAACGGACACGGAGCATAGTCAGCTGATGGGTTTTCCAGCCTTGTGGCTTACATCCATTCAAGCATGCCTAGTTCTTTGAGCCTTGTAACCCATCCTCCCCAGCCTGCTACAGCAGTTCTGGCAGCTCTGCTTCATTACTCTGGACCACAGCTTTCGCCAAGCATCTCTCAGGGCTCCGGGGCCCTTGCCAGGCTGCTAAATCCTTTATCACCGGTGACCCCAAACCAACAAACTCTCCTTACCTGATTTCATATTCTGTCCCCTTGATCTGGCACCCCTCACGATCCATGCCCAGCCATCCTCTCCCAGTTGCTACTTGTTCGTGTTCACCAGGTCCCTCTCGGAGATCCAGCCCTTTCCCATCAGATCATGCTGCAACTTGACCCTAATTATCAGGCAAGTGGTCAGGAGGGGCAGATCCTCAGGAATGCACACGTTTTCTTTTAAGGTACCTGCATCATTTGAGGTTTCTGCCTCGTCTTCAAATGTGGCAGGGATGGAGGTGGGCGAGGATGGGAGGGCCTCTATTTTCGAATAAGTGTGAGTGGATTACTTCTACAGTCCAAGAGTGCTCAGGAGAACCTCAAGGTTCACGATTCTCAGGTGCATCACCCATGCCTCAAGATCCCCCTGCTTCCCTGTGAAGGGAGGGCCTGACTTGGGCATAGGTGACTTACCCAGGCTGAGAACTCCGCCTTCCCTGAAGTTCCGCAGCTCTTCCAATTAAGTCTCGTGCCTGGTCTTTGGCTCTTCCTGCCCTCTCACTAAAGGAGATGAGTTTCTTTAAATGCTGCCAGGGAGCCCTTCTGATTCTCACACTTGACTCTAAGTTGCTGATCGATTGCCCTGAGCCTGCCATCGTCTTTCATCAAATGCGTCAGTGGTGTCCAACAATAGCCACCCACGTCCACAGTCCTTATAACTACTCTTTCCCCTGTATCAGAAATCTTGCTCAAGTCAGTGCCTCCCCTTCGCCCTCTATCCTGTCCCAGGTGGCCACAGATGACTGTTTTAGCAATGGCTCTGCTGCTACACAAGGGTCATCAACACGTTACCCACTGGGTTCCTCATTGCCAGCCGAGCAGTAAATGATCCACGTCCAGGAATGCATCTAGAGTCCACACTGTCTGCTACCAACTCTCTCAGGTCAGCGGCCCTAGAAACAGAGCCTAAGACCGGATTCAGGTGCATGTAATTTATGAAGGCAGTGTTCTTCGGGAAAACTCTTTAAGAGAGTGAAGGAAACATGACAGAGAAGAGGAAAGAGTCAGAGGTGGTCTCAGGTAAAACAAAACTTGGATTGATCCACAGAGAAAGTCAGAAACATAAACTGCAGATAAATTTGTCCTGCCCCTTGAGACGACAGGGCCAGCCTTTTATAACCTCCTATCAGGCAGTCTTTGGCTGTGAGCTACTCCAGGGGTAGGAGTGGGCAGTTGGGGTGTGAGAGGGCAGTTCTCCGGAGAAGGGGGGCAATTGTGAGCTGTTGGAAACCACACACACGCACACACGCAACTGGGAGATGTGTATACCAACCAAGTAAAGGGGGATCCCGGGGTGCGGGGGTACCTACAGTGTCTGTTGCAAATTCCAGAGTACTTTTTTAAAGTTTGAAAAACGTTGCATAGAGATGAGTTTACATACACCTCCGTCTCATTTCTTATTTACCTTTCTGTCTCCCACGCAAGATTCTAAACCCCTCTGTGGCTGGGAATCTGTCCTATTCGTATATGCATTCCTGATTCAGAGGCGGGGATTGAATCATTACTAAATAAACATTTGTCAAATGAAGAGCAGTTTGTGGTAGATCACAGAGCAACTTGAACTGCAGGCTAAGTAATTTGGGCATGATACCCTTGGCAGTGAGAAAGCGTTTGAAATGCTTGTTGGCAGCAGTGTGCGGTATGTATTGGACTAGCGAGATCACGGAGAGAACAGCCAAGAGGTTGTTGCAGCAACAGAGGCAGAAACTAACAAGAGGCAGCATTCTGGTGGAGGCTGGAAGTGTCGAGAGGCAGATGCAAAAGTCATCAAGGAAGTATTATCTATAGGGTCCAGATGGCCCCAGGCTGATATCCAGCACTGAGACCGGCAGGGCTGCTAATCAAGTGTGTGAGCAGTTTTGTACTTATGTGCCCCCAAGCAGATGGGAGAAGATCATTTCTCATATTTGCATGGAAGAAACATCTAAAAAAAAAATCTGGGTGGGTTTTATCATTGTCATGCACAATTAGGCAAAATCCATGAAGTGTAGTCATGGGAATATTTTCTTGCCCTCCGTATTTTAGCCAGAACTCCACAGTCAGATCTGAGAAAAGCCAAGGTCACCAATGTGGAATCACTCAGTACATGACACGTGGAGTACATAACGTACTGGCTAGTGACAGTGTTTTCCAAGTGATTACTCTATACAGTAACATATGTTCCAAAGCTGCAGATTCAGCATGTTTTTCTCCGCTGTATTCTGGACTCTATCCTGGTTGGAATAAGTTATTCGGGACTCAGATGGATCATATACACATCAAGAAACCCATGGGTTTTGTTTTTGTTTTTTTCCCCCTGAACTCTTCCAGCCCTTCACTCTAGGCAAAGTTGTGTTTATTCCTCTCTGGCTAGCTGCCTGCTGTTTCTGTCGTTCTCCGAGGGCCAGCTCCCGGGGTGCCTGTTACGTGGACGGGACCTGGATTTGCCAGGTTCTCTCTGGGGCCGGCTTGAGATTTGCTGTGGGGAACATCCCCATTCCCATGGATTTTGCTGTTGCCATTCACTATGAAACTCAGGTATCCTTTACTCCACTTCTACGGTGGTGGTTCCGAGCTGACTGAAATACGTTCTCGAGCTAAGTGTTTCCATTGCAATCTTGCCTACGTTCATCTTAACAGGATTTGCAAAAAGTCGAACATCTGGAGAGCATTATAAACCAAAGGGTTTCCTAAACATATTAAAGCAACACAGCCATATGCACACACGCCTTATTCCGTGGAGAGAAGCTAAAGCTGGGGCTACGGATTTAAGGTACTAGTTCTAGGGAAGTGGTGATGGAATGTTTGTATAAGAACAATAAATAACTAAAACAACGCAAATCCTGCCCTCCTGGGACTTTTTTTTTTTTCTAAAAATGTAATAAACCTGTGTAGAGATTCAGACTCATAGGGATGCAGTAGAGGCATTTATTTGCACTTGGATTTTACCAGGAAACGAGAAAAGCTAAAAGCAGCCTGTTCCTCTTGCCTGCTCCCTTTCTAGCCTTCCCCCACCCTTTGAGAAATATCGAAGAGGAAGAGAAACCAAATTAGAAAAACACTTGATCTAGAGCAGTGGTTCCTAACCTTTTCTTTGTATACCCTTTTCTTTGATGATCTGAAACCCCACAGACCATCTGCCCTGAAAAATATTTTATATGGCTGGGGGCGGCCTCAGAGCCCCCGGAGTCTCTCTAGGGACCACATTCTGGAAGGGCTCACTTTCTATGGTATGACCAGAGCTGATGATCTGCTTTGAAACTCTTAACATGACATAGTTCTCAATTTCTCACTTACACATGAAAGGCAAAGGACTTCAAGGAACTTTGACCTGGTGAGTATGACAAGAAACTCATTTTTTTTTTTACATATGTGTATATACACATAAATATATTTAATTTTTGTATAGAGAGAACACATCTCTGACTTTTTTAAATTCATTTTTTTAAATTTATTTATGTTTTGGCTGTGTTGGGTCTTCGTTTCTGTGCGAGGGCTTTCTCTAGTTGCGGCAAGCGGGGGCCACTCTTCATCGCGGTGCGCGGGCCTCTCACTGTCGCGGACTCTCTTGTTGCGGAGCACAGGCTCCAGATGCGCAGGCTCAGTAATTGTGGCTCACGGGCCCAGTTGCTCCACGGCATGTGGGATCTTCCCAGACCAGGGCTCGAACCCGTGTCCGCTGCATTGGCAGGCAGATTCTAAACCACTGCGCCACCAGGGAAGCCCTCTCTGACAGCTTTAAAAAGCTTTTCCTAACTGTAAGGCTTCCAGAGTTTAGCTAATTAGCATAAGCACTGTCTTCCTCTCTCTCTCTGTCTCTTTCTATATACGTGTGTGTGTGTGTCTCTCTATATATGTATGTATTTATACAGATATGTATAAATAGATCTAATAATATAATAAATATAAATTTATATAATAATGTATATGCACTAATATGAAAGAAATATATATCTTTTTGTGAAGGATTTTTTTTTTTTTTGGTTCTGTGATCCAGGAACATGATGATTTTTTTTAAATATCTTTATTGGAGTATAATTGCTTTACAATGTTGTGTTAGTTTCTGTTGTACAACAAAATGAATCAGCTGTAAGTATACATATATCCCCATATCCCCTCCCTCTTGAGCCTCCCTCCCACCCTCCTTATCCCACCCCTCTAGGTGGTCACAAAGCACTGAGCTGACCTCCCTGTGCTATGCGGCTGCTTCCCACTAGCTATCTATTTTACGTTTGTTAGTGTATATATGTCCATGCCATTCTCTCACTTCGTCCCAGCTTACCCTTCCCCCACTGTGTCCTCAAGTCCATTCTCTACATCTGTGTCTTTATTCCTGCCCTGCTACTAGGTTCATCAGTACCGTATTTTTAGATTCCATATATGTGCTTTGGCATACGGTATTTGTTTTTCTCTTTCTGACTTACTTCACTCTGTATGACAGACTCTAGGTCCATCCACCTCATTACAAATAACTCAATTTCATTCATTTTTATGGCTGAGTAATATTCCATTGTATATATGTGCCACATCTTCTTTATGCATTCATCTGTCGATGGACACTGAGGTTGCTTCCATGTCCTGGCTATTGTAAATAGTGCTGCAATGAACATTGTGGTACATGACTCTTTTTGAATTATGGTTTTCTCAGGGTATATGCCCAGTAGTGGGATTGCTGGGTCATATGGTAGTTCTATTTTTAGTTTTTAAAGGAATCTCCATACCGTTCTCCATAGTGGCTGTATCAATTTACATTCCCACCAACAGTGCAGGAGGGTTCCCTTTTCTCCACACCCTCTCCAGCATTTGTTGTTTGTAGATTTTTTGATGATGGCCATTCTGATGGTGTGAGGTGATACCTCATTGTAGTTTTGATTTGCATTTCTCTAATGATCAGTGATGTTGAGCAGCTTTTCATGTGTTTGTTGGCAATCCATATGTCTTCTTTGGCGAAATGTCTATTTAGGTCTTCTGCCCATTTTTGGATTGGGTTGTTTGTTTTTTTGATATGGAGCTACATGATCTGCTTGTACATTTTGGAGATTAATCCTTTGTCAGTTGCTTCGTTTGCAAATATTTTCTCTCATTCTGAGGGTTGTGTTTTCATCTTGTTTACGGTTTCCTTTGCTGTACAAAAGCTTTTAAGTTTTATTAGGTCCCATTTGTTCATTTTTGATTTTATTTCCATTACTCTAGGAGGTGGCTCAAAAAGATCTTGCTGTGATTTATGTCAGAGTGTTTTTCCTATGTTTTCCTCTAAGAGTTTTATAGTGTCTAGCCTTACATTTAGTTCTTTAATCCATTTTGAGTTTATTTTTGTGTATGGTGTTAGGAAGTCAGGAACATGATGATTTAATCGACTCTTTGGGAGGCAGAGGTTAAAGATTAGACCTGTCAGGAGTGCCAGGGTTTTTCTAGACTCAGGAATTACAGCTATGGCCAGAAACAATATTCTTTCTACCTGGATCACAATTCAAACACCAGCGACTTGAGCCTGAGAGTGAACCTCTTCTCTCAACTCCAAAATTCTGTTTTCTGAGCAGGCCGTGGGTTGCAAATTTATTCCACGCACTATCCATTAGGAACATGTTGGTGCATGCATCCTCGCAGGGACGTGCTCTTATGTGATGCCTGTCTAGTCTGCAGATGACTGGACTGTCCAGATGGTGGTTAACCTGGCCGGAGGGAGCAAGCACTGTGCATGCGAGACCCCACAGCCAAAGCCTCAGCCTTTACCAGCAGCTTCCAGGTATGCGGGGGGCCTGTCCTCAAACGTTGAACGTTTCTTAGAATGTTGTTCATCTATCAGGAATTTGTATCCAGGGACTAAGTGAGAGTAGAGATGTATCAAAGCAGACATAATGTTTATTAAGTGTTTACTATGTGCTACACTGTGCTTTACATTAATACCACGCTGAATCTTCCTAACAACTCAAGGAGGTAGGTTTTGTCTTCATTGAGAACGAGAACACTGTGATAACTTGCCCGAGTCTTACGGCTAATGTGTAGAAGAACCAGGGCTCCAGCCCAGATATCCTGACCCTAGATCTTGAATGTTTGTTTCCCATTCCCCAGATGCCTGCAGATGTGAGAAAATGAAATGCTGCAAGAATAAGAGGACAGTATTCAGCTTGAGTTATCTCAACAACTGAGAGTCTAGTTTTGAGACCACTAATTTTGCATTGGAGATTTGTGGCTGAATAAAGCAGAGACCCTGTTGATATTAGCCTGATAGATGGGATGAAGGACCTTTGCGCCATCCTTTTCCCAGAGCAGTCATGACAAACCACGGCCAGTTTCCAAAGCTTTGCTGTTTGGCACAATCCTACAGAAGAGCCACAGAGAATCTGAGTGTGAACTGACTGTCCACCCAGCACACCTGAGCTGGTCTGGACCTCACCCCGGTCTCCAACCCTCAGTGGCACCCACTTCACGACACACGTGAAACACACCAAATTCGATGGCCGCTTAGCTTATATAACTGTACTTTTGTCACTGAATTTTCCCTTTATTTCTCTTAATACAGAATCGTGCTGCTTCCCACACCCATCTGTTTAGAACCAGACGTACAGTATTCCATAGATGTCTATTTTTCCCAACCTTTGGAAGGAGGATTCCAGGCTCATTCACACATTGAATTGTTTCTGTAAGTATAACAGACCCTTGGGGGTGCTTCCTTCTGAACTGAGCTCCATTCTAATTCTAAAAGTAGGCTTGTACTTTGAAGTGTTTCATGAGAAATAGAAAAGTATTTGTTGCATTATAAAAATCACCTACTCTTTATAAAGGTCATCTAATAACAATGGCAAATCATCCAGAATAATATGTCCAGCCACGGTTTGAAGTGTTTTCCATATTCTGTTAGTTAGACTTCACAACTACTCTATGAGGGAGGTACTGTCATTATTCCCATTTTACGAACGACAGAACTGAGGCACAGAGTCACAAAGCTAGTGAATGAGGAGTGAGAAATCAGAGCCAGAAGGCCTGATTCACGCATCCCTGCCTGGAGCCACTGCTGTGTATTGGCACTGCAGAAAGTCTGGGGAGAAATTCCACCAATCATTAATTATTATCAGCTTACAAGTTCCCATTTTTTGCATATTATGCTTTCATATCATTGTAATCAGAGTGCTTAGACAAGATTGTACATGGATTTTTTTCACTTCCTATTATATCATAAGCGTTTTCTTATTATGCTTATGTAATCTTACCATTCTTAGGAAGCATGCATAGTATTTCCTTAAGTGGCTTCTTTTTTTTTAAATTCATTTATTTATTTATTTTTGGCTGTGTTGGGTCTTTGTTGCTGTGCACGGGCTTTCTCTAGTTGCGGCGAGCGGGGGCTACTCTTTGTTTTGGTGCGCGGGCTTCTCATTGTGGTGGCTTCTCTTGTTGCAGAGCACGGGCTCTAGGCACGTGGGCTTCAGTAGTTGTGGCACGCAGGCTCAGTAGTTGTGGCTCACAAATTTGGGCCACAGGCATTCCTTCCAAACTCTCACTCTGAGCACAACTTCAGGCCCAGGCCTGTCCCTGGGCAGAGTTTGGACATTGAATAAATTTACTTAATTTACTTATCTATTCCCCTACTTGTGGTCGTTTAGGTTGCTTCTATTTTTTCTACTCTGCGTAGTTGGTATATTTTTAAACATTTGAAAATACAGTCCTACTTTACCCACGGTTTTATGGTTCTTGAAATAATGTGTCATATTAATTTCTGGAAGGTATTAATTAATTTATACATCAATTAATTTTCAGGCTTATCAATAATGCATGAAAGTGCCAGTTTCATTCCACCTTTAGCAGAATTGTAGAGAATTGTGCGGGACTTTTTTAAAGTACTTTTGTGGATAAAATGGAATTGCTTTGTTAAAATTGCATTTTTAAACATTTGTAACAATCTTCTAATATTGTGATTTAATTAGCAAATTACGGCCCTATGAAGTTTTATTGGAACACAGCCATGCCCATTCATTTACATATTATCTACACTGCTTTCAAGGTACAAAGACACCGTTGAATATTTGCAAGAGACCTTATGACCGCAAAGCCCAAAATATTTATTCTCTGGCCTTTTATAGGAAGTTTGTCAACCCCTGATTTAATTAAGTATCCACATTTTGTGTATTGTGTCTTTAAAGTTCAATTTTTAACTATTGAACATTTTTAATTTATACCCTAGAACTTTTTAATTTCATCATCTACTATAGAATTTAGTATGAGGCAGGTATATCTTAGATTTTATTCAATAAGTTCAGCTTTTATAATATGAAAAAAAGCCATTGTTTTAAGATTATTTTACCAAAGGTGAGGTTGCAAGATATAGGAAAGGAAGGAAGGAAGGAGAGGGAGGGAGGAAAGAAAGATACAGGGTACCCAGTTAAATTTGAATATCATATAAATATGTCCCAAATATTGCCCTCAAATACTACATGATACATACTAAAAAATTATTCATTGTTTCTCTGAAATTCAATAGAATTGAAGTGGAAAGTAGAAACCAACTCTTGAATGGGAAATGTAAACTATCATGATTTCCCTATCCACATAATTCATATTCTCTACCGAGGAGCTTTAAATAGAACTGTGCTCATGACCAACGTGTGAGTTACGAAGAAAGAGACTCAAATCCAACAGGTTTAATTCAGGAAAAAAAGCTAAACCCAGGCAGAGTAAAGAAAGGGGAAGGAAGAAAATAAGGATTCCTAATCACCAAGGGATGTTATTATTGTAATCATAACAGTCATGAAACTCAAATTTATGAGAGCCAAGTACTCCTCTTTTTAAATCCATGTCCTAAATATTTCTAAACTTTGTAAATTCCAAAGATAATCACTGGATGCTGTGTTAAATGCATCCATCCAAATTGTCCATTCATCACCCCTTCTCTGAGGGTATGTGGGCCAGGCACTGTGCTGGTTCCTGGGGGCTGGGGGTAAAATCTGGTTTTTGCCCTCAAAGCGTCCTCAGCCTGACACAGAAGACAGGCATGTAAACAAAATCGTTGCAATGATGTTTGACAGATGTAGAATATAAATGGATAATTTGAAATGAACATAAATATGTCCATTTGGTCAATTATCAAGCAATCATTCTCCTTATATATAGCCATGAAAACCCTGAAACCAAAATAAAAATTAAGAGAGCAACCCGATCTTGGCAAACTGTCCAAAATCCCAGAAGAGGCCCTAGATCCCCATTTTAGGTCAGATTTCCTACAAGCAGGGACTCAGGTTCGCCTGATTTATTGAGGGCATGCTTGCGGGGGAAGAGGAGTGAGGGGATGAGGAGGGGACAGGGGAAGGAACCTGGCAAGGATGTGGTCTCCAGGGAGCCCTGGAGCATGAATTGCACCACAGGGTTGGTTCCACCTGGAGGCGAAGGGGTGGGGCTTTGTGTGCCCACGTCATCATCAGCTACAGGCTCCCTACCCCACTCCCCATCCCCCCAGAGAGCGCACTCACTCCTGGACACAGTGGCTAGGTCCAATTTTCTGGAGAAGGGGACAGCTGTGAGCTTTTAGCAGCCAGTGCCACAGCAGCTGGTGGATGGGAAGATCCAGGCAGGGCACCTGCAATGTCCCCTAGAGTCCCTGACCCAGGATGGCAGTAGGAGAAAGTCGTTACACGTTTTATGATTCCAGACTAAAGCAGTTTTGCCGCTTTGGGAAGATACTCGATTGTTTGGAATTGACCCTTTCAAAGTTCATTCTTCTCTGCAGCCAGATTAACATTTGCATCTAAGACTGAGATGCATTACCAAGAAGACCAGAGGAAAGCTTTGTTCAACCTTCTACACAAGTATCTTTTGTTTGGCAGGCAGAGTGAGATGGTTGGGTTTTTTTTTCAGTCGCCCTGATTACATGATGTGTGTGCCCATAAAAATGTGCTGAGAGTCAAACATAAATTATGCGTTCTAGAACATAAAACTGCCATTCTTCTTTTAAACCATGGGTTGGACGACACTTGGTAAACATAAAGCCCTTAGAAGTTTCTAGGAGAAGTGAGTCATGGCATTACAAAATCCTATCGCTGATAGACAGGGACTCTTGTCATCTGCTCTATCGGCTTGGTGCCAGGAATGGCCAACTCTAAACCAGCTCAGACCAAGAACTGTAAACAATTTGTCCTTGATTGCCTGCCCTCACCACCAAGCCTAGCCCATCTGGCTTCCTTCTAGATGTCACCCTGCTTGGTTTGTGTTTGGAGAATGCAGAGTCATTTTAGTATCAAAGATACAATACTAGGAATGTATGTATACTTCTTTACTGCACAATTTTTAATAAGCATTTACTGTAAATTAACCACTTGGGCAGGCACAGGGTAAACGAGACCAACACCTTCCCTGCCCCACCGGGGCTGATGCTCTAAAGGGGAGATGCAGGCAGTTACACAGGAAATGACAACACAGTGTGACAGATGCTGGAAACTGTGACAGGTCATTTGGTGTGGCTCGGACAGTGGCTCTCAATGTCATCTGACTCAACCTTCCTTTTTTTTTTTTTTTCTTCCCCCTTGAACCCACTCTCTTGTAATTGAGATCACACACCTGGTCTCAGGACTTGCTGAAGCTCAGGTTCTTCCTGTCTCTTTGCTGAAAGAATGTAGTGAGAGACAAAGTGATTGGTTAGAAGTAGATTTATTTAGAGAGGTACACATTCCATAGACAGGAGGCAGTCCATCTCAAAAGGCAAGAGCAGCCCCAGGGCATGGAGTCGTCTTGGAAAGTGAGAGCAGCCCTGGGAGAAACACTCCACAGTGTGGGCCATCTCGGAAGTCTAGCGGCCCCCAACCTTCCCTTTTTATTACAAATATTGATACTTTGTAACCCTCTTTCCTACCCTGCAATGAAATTCACAGGCATTAGAGCCGACCTGCACACATAACTTCCAAATAATATCAATGTTATGTGCAAACACAGTAAAAGGGAAGTAATTTATGAAGAAATAATATGTACTTCAATACATACGTCTACCGACATGAACACACCAGGAGACATACTGAAGTACAGAGATGCTCAAACACGTAGATTGACTACATACGAGATAGCCATGCAAGCAGGTGTGTTGTAAACATGTTTAACGTGTTTTAAAAACACAGAGTAAGGTTTTCAACTCATAATTATAAGCACGGAATGCTCCTTCATGGATGTTCAGTGAAATATTCAAAAGCTGTTGGAGACATGCGATGATTTTCCTTGTTGTGAGAATGTCTAGCATGTCTGATCCCCACCCACTAAATGCCAGTAACACACCTCACCTAGTAGCCATGACAACCAAAATCACCCCTTGGAATTTCTAAAATGCTCCCTGGGGTGGGTACCTCTCATATTGAGAACCACTGAGCTGAGAGGTTGGGGGGTAGCAGAATGGAAACTGAATCACTGGGCTGTACACCTGAAACTAACACATTGTAAATCAACTATACTTCAATAAAAACAAACAGTGTCTTTCTTGCAGTACTCCTCAGAGGTTTAATATGTTAATCTGTACTGTGAATCTCCAAGAGGCAGATAGTTTGATGTAGAACAGCACTGTTCATATGTAATTGAAAAAGATAAAACTTTCTAAAGGAGAGTTTTAGAGTTCCACAGTAATACTACAGAATGCAACGTCTAAGCCATAATTTCTTTTTTTTTTAACATCTTTATTGGAGTATAATTGCTTTACAATGGTGTGTTAGTTTCTGCTTTATAACAGAGTGAATCATCTATACATATACATCTATCCCCATATTTCCTCCCTCTTGCGTCTCCCTCCCACCCTCCCCATCCCACCCCTCTAGGGGGTCACAAAGCACGGAGCTGATCTCCCTGTGCTATGTGTAAGACATAATTTCTTAATCTATCACAAGTAGCCTAGTTAAAACTCTTCCAAATCTAAGACAAATTGATTAGCAAGTAAAAAATATAGTAATAAAAAGATAAAACCTTATTTTCTTTGCCATAAGTCAATAAATGTAAATATTTAAAGATTTCTTAAATAAATTGAAAATCTTAAAATCTTCAGTCGTATGCAATTGAAAGGATGGAATTGAGTCTCTTTTCAACCACGATTCTCACAGATCTAATTTTTTTTTTTAATAACTGGAATCTTGAATAGAGGACAGTTTTGAACATAAGTCTTCTTTTCGCATTATTTCAAAAGGTTGGTCTTATTCCCCAAATCAACTCATTGGAGAATTTCTGCAGCAAGCAGGATTTAGATGAATATCAGCTGCACAACTGTGTTGAAATTGCCTCGGCAGTGGGACCTCAGGTGCTCCCTGGAGCATGTGAAAGGCTTATAGCCAGTTTGTCTGCCAGGCTGCACAACGGGGCCGTGGGTGAGTATCTGTTTGGTTTTTTTTTTTTTTAATGGAAATTGCCTTAGTAAGTATGTATGTATGTATGTATGTATGTATGTATGTATGTATTCATTTAGCTGCATTGGGTCTTCGTTGCTGCTTGCGGGCTTTCTCTAGTTGTGGTGAGCGGGGGCTACTCTTCATTGCGGTGTGTGGGCTTCTCATTGTGGTGACTTCTGTTGTTGCAGAGCACGGCCTCTAGGCCTGCGGGCTTCAGTAGTTGTGGCTCACAGGCTCAGTAGTTGCGGTGCATGGGTTCTAGGGTGTGTGGGCTTCAGTAGTTGCAACACGTGGGCTCAGTAGTTGTGCACAGGCTTTCTTGCTCCGCGGCATGTGGGATCTTCCCGGACCAGGGATCGAACCCATGTCCCTGTATGGGCAGGCGGATTCTTAACCACTGCACCACCAGGAAAGTCCCTGAGTATCTGTTTAACGGGTTCTACCGAATCACCACTATCTGTACAACGGCTTTTAGGAACATGAGTGAAATGATCTAATGTATTTTAGTATCTACTCCTACCAGCCAATGTAGATACCAACTGCCCGATGATTAGGTACACAGAGCAGTCTGTCCATGTGTTGGAATCATAACTCGCAGTACAGGAAGTGTGTAAAAGAGGAGCCTGGCAGTCGCTTGGGGATGCCAGATTCCTGGAACAATGGTCCTAAAATATTTCTTTGGAATCCTGGAATGAACTTTAAACAACTTCTTTCATCCCTAAACCTTCATTTAATAAATGAGACTGTTGGGTCCAAAACATAAGGTAACTTGCCCATTTCACTAAGCTATAGAGTGGGCTTCTCACCCTCAGCACTTTTAAAATTTAGGGCTGGGTAAGAGTTCACTGGGGAGGGGTTGCTGTCCTGTGCATGGTAGGACGTTTAGCACCAACCCTACCCTCTACCCACCTGATACCAGTAGCACCCTCCCCTCAGCTGTGACATCCAAAAATGTCCCCAAACTTTGTCATATATCCCCCTGGGGGGCAAAAGCTCCCCCTAGTTGAGAATCACTGCTATAGTGTGACAGCCACCAGGAGAGTCTGGGCTTCCCAAGTTCCAGACAGATGCTTTCTCCGTGCAGGACTCTGGCTTTGGGGATGCCCACAATCTCATGAAAGATATGGAACAAGGGAAATGAAAGGTATAATCCAGCACCAACACGGATCATCAGGGATTGAAGAAATAATAATTACATTGGAACAATTAATGATTGAAGCAATTTATTTTAAGCCTTTCAGTAACTTGTTAAGTTCATTGCTAAGTGATGTTTGTTAAGTAGTGTTTATTGAGCACTTACAGGCGCCAAACACTATTCTAAGTACTTCACAGGCATGATTGTCTTTAATCCTTATAATCCCAGGAGGTATATCTTATATTATCCCCAGTTAACAGATGAGGGAGTTAAGGATTAGAGGTAACAAATGAGAAAGGCATGAACTAGAGCCACTAATAGGACGGAGTGCTTCTCTGTCACTTCCTTTGCCTCTAACTTGTTTTGTTCCCTGCAGCCTGCAACTGTCACCCACAGGGCTCAGTGGGAGCCAACTGCAGCTGACTGGAAGGCCAGGGCCAGTGTAAGCCTCGTGTGACCGGCCGCTGCTGTGACACGTGCTCAACAGGAAGCTACAGTCTGGGGCATCACGGCTGTCACTGTACGTAGCGAAAGCCAGAGGGGGGAAACACACGTGTTCTCAACCTTGGAGTTTTAAAGGCAGGAAAATCAATGTGGGGAGTTGAAAAGGGGAGGGATTAGGAATTTGGCTTCATTATTCAGATTGTCTTGTCTATGTAGATAAAATATACTGAATGTTTTTCCGCTATACTTTATTCTTCCATTCAGTGGGCACTGACTGTGTACAGAGCTCTATTAGAAAACATGAGTGATGATAAAAAAAACATGGTCCATGCTTCAGGGAGCTTTCAGTTTGTATCAGATAGATGGTAGTCCAGGGAGGATGTGGGGACACCATGGAGTTGGCTGTGTAAACCCAGCTTTAACATCTGGTGCATAAGCCCGGTGGCTGGAAAGGCTAAAACAATGAGATTGGGATGTGGAGAAAAGGGGACCCTCCTACACTGTTGGTGGGAATGTAAATTGGTGCAGCCACTATGGAAAACAGTGTGGAGGTTCCTCAAAAAATTTAAAAGAACGACCATATGATCCAGCAATTTTGCTTCTGGGTATTTATCTGAAGAAAATGAAAACACTAACACGAAAAGATATTTGCACTATCATGTTCATTGCAGCATTATTTACAATAGCCAAGATATGGAAGCAATCTAAGTTTCCACCAACAGATGAATGATTACAGAAAATGTGGTATATACATGCAGTGGAATACTATTCAGCCATAAAAATGAAGAGGCTATTGCCATTTGCGACAACATGGATAAACCTTGAGTGCAGTATGCTAAGTGAATAAGTCAGAGAAAGACAAATACTGGATAATCTCACTTATGTGTGGAATCTAAAACGAACAGAAAACAAAAAAACAAGCCCATAGGTATAGAGCACCAATAAACTGGTGTTTGCCAGTGGCAAGGGAGGTGGGTGAGCGAAATGAGTGAAGGGGGGGGTCAAAAGGTACAAACTTCCAGTTATAGAATAAATAAGTCACGGGGATATAATGTACAGCATGGTGACTATAGTTAATAATACTGTATTGTATATTTGAAAGTTGCTAAGAGAATAGATCTTAAAAATTCTCATCAGAAGAAAACAAATTGTAACTATGGTGATAGATGTTAACTAGACTTACAGTGGTGATCATTTTGCAATACATACAAATATTGAATCATTATGTGGTACACTTGAAACTAATATAATGTCGTATGTCAGTTATACCTCAAAACAAAACAAAACAAAAAAAACCCAGTTGTCCACAACATTCTGTTGATTGAATCAGTGAATTCTTATTTAACAAATATTTTTACCTGGTTCTCTGTACATGCCAGGCTCTATTCTAAGCACTGTATAGACTCAGACAAGCTGTATAGACAAGGGCCTTAGTGGATTCGGAGCCTTGTTTCTCAGAGTGTGGACTACCGTGCACTGTACCAGAGCCGCCTGGGGTTGGGGGGGTGTGGTATCAATATGCAGATTCCTGGTCCGTGCCTCAGACCCACAGAACTGAATCTCTGGGAGCCGGGCCCAGGAATCTGCCTGGTAACCGCCTCATCAAGTGACTTAATGTATAAATAGGAGAATCACTGATGTAGAAGAGGACAAGGGTTTAATTCTATGATAAAGAAAGAGGAGGAATATACTCATTTTTAGGAGATATTTTAATTACTTCAGTTCACCCAAATCAGTTTGTTTCTGGACTGTTGACATAAGTGGAACTTTGATGAGTGGCGTGAGGAAAAAGTGAGACTTTCGTTTATCCTAATCGTGAGCTCTTGGAATGTAGTAGTAGGTAGAACCATAGGAAATTGCATTTTGGGGAGATCAAAAACAGTTGAATGGGTTCAACCTACTTAGATTCCTTGATAAATTCTGTTCTATTGTAAGATGTTTCTTCCTTGAGCCTTTTAAAGAAACGATGCCTCCACTCTAGAAAGTTGTTTGCAGGGGTTGTTGATGCCAGCGTTATCACGGATTTGCCCCCCAACGACGGCTCTGTGCTCCCAGGGTGTTCCTGTCATCCTTCCGGCGTGAGTCCCTCTGAGTGTCCCCCTGGCGGGGGAGCTTGCCTCTGTGACCCTGACACTGGCACATGCCCTTGTATGCCCAACGTCACAGGCCGGGCCTGTGACCATTGTGCTGATAGATGCTGGAATGTCATCGCCGGCAGAGGATGTCAGCCATGCGATTGTGACCCCTGGACCTCACTCAATAGACACTGTGACCAGGCAAGAGACTTTCAATTTCCTGTGGTGTCAAAGTGAGATGTGATGGGGAGACATGCTTTCTAAATATGTAAAGAATGTTTTCTTTACATACTGCTGTTCATCAGTGTTTTTAGATAGGATTGGACTTATATGGGGGCGGAGTCTGCATTTATCAAGGAATGAAACACAGACCACCTTCTCTTTCACTGTTTCATATGTGTGAGCATAGGCAAGCCCCTAGAAATCCATCATTAATCGGAATTGATTGTGAATCAGAATGAAAGTTAATGGGTTCGTTCAGAATCCATAATTCCATTAAAAAAAATCAAGCTGTTATTCCCTGCAGCTCACCAGTTGCTTTACAGATGGTTAAATAAGATGTCTTCTTATTTAATTTATCTTATTTATCTTATAGCTACCAGACCAGCAGCAATTGTTTCTAAAGAATGCAGCCTAGGAGCAAACCTTTATTGTTTAATATACAGTTAACACTACTTAACTGCACATGTGATTTTCAGTCAATAAAACAATTAGCATGAAATTTTTTTAAAAGAATATTAACATTATTTATGGAGAAAACAATGTCATGATTAGGCTTTTTTGGCTTGATAAATGTATTCTTTGAAACACTTTTACATTAGTTGAGATGCAGGAAGAAGGGTAAAACAATGACAAGAAATTTTAGAGTCCAATCCACAATACAGGGATTAGGGTTTAATTGGAATCAAAATGCTCATTTCAGAAGCTGGAATCTTCCTGACTAATAAGTATGGCTCACCTCCGGTTTCAGCTCCACTGTTCAACTTATTCAAAGGCCAAATTTTGTACAAGTAAACTTTTGTAGGTAGTTCTTATATATAGAATGTGTTTTCCCTTCTCTTTTTCTTTCTCTCTCCAACCCTCCCTGCTCCAACCCATACCCACACAAATGCACACAATGGCCTTTTTTCCCTTAATAAATGTTTATATTAGAATAGACTTAGGTTTACAGAAAAGTTGTGAACATAGAGAAGAGGTACCCCACACCCAGTTTCCTCTGTTATTCATGTTTATATTAGGGTGTCCTTAATGAACCAGTGTTGATACATTATCATTAACTAATGTCCATAATTTGTTCAAATGTCCTTAGTTTACCTAATATCCTTTTTCTGTTCCAAGACCTCATCCAGTACGCCACATTACATTTAGTCATCATGTTTCCTCAAGTTCCTCTTGGTTGTGACAGTTTCTTAGACTTTCCTTATTTTTGATGACCTTAACAGTTTTGAGGAGTATTTTGTAAAATGTCCCTCAATTCAAATTTATCTGATGTTTTCCTCACAATGAGACTTGGATTATGGGTTTTGAGAAGAAGACCATAGAGGTAAAGCGCTATTCTCATCACATCACGTCAAGGGTACATGCTATTTACACGACTGATCACTGTTGACCTGAATCTTGATCACCTGGCTGAAGCAGTGTGTGTCATTTCTTTACTGTAAAGCGACCCTTCTCCTTTCCATACTGTACTCCTTGGGGGGAAGTCACTAAACACAGTCCGCACTTAAGGAATGGACAGTTATGCTCTGTCTCTTTGAGGGCAGAGTATCTCCATAAATTATTTGGAATTCTTCTGCACTGGAGTTTTGTCTGTTGTTCCCCACTTCTTCATTTTTTCAATCATTTTAAAAAATAAACTTATTTATTTTTGGCTGCTTTGGGTCTTCATTGCTGCGTGTGGGCTTTCTCTAGTTGTGGTGAGTGGTGGCTACTCTTCCTTGTGGTGCACGGGCTTCTCTGCGGTGGCTTCTCTTGTTGTGGAGCTCGGGCTCTAGGCATGTGGGCTTCAGTAGTTGTGGTGTGCAGGCTCGTTAGTTGTGGCGTGCGGGCTCAGTAGTTGTGGCTCGTGGGCTCTAGAGCGCAGGCTCAGTAGTTGTGGCACATGGGCTTAGTTGCTCCACGGCGTGTGGGATCTTCCCGGACCAGGGATCGAACCCATGTCCCCTGCATTGGCAGGCGGATTCTCAACCACTGTGCCACCAGGGAAGTCCCTCAATCATTTTTTAATATCAGTGGACTCAGGATATTTGTACTATGCTTTGAGTTATAATCCAGCACTACTTAATTTTGTTATTCAAGTTTTTCCAGCTTTGGTCATGGGGAGCTCTTTCAGTTGGCTTCTGTATGCATTTGACATATTATTGTTTGTTTGTTTGTTTTTAAGTACTTCCTTACTTTCTGCACTTCAAGATGCTCTAAGCTCATCTTGTGTATTTCCTGCCCCATCCTAGAATCAGCCATTTCTTTAAGGAGGGCTGGTTCCTTTTATTGGAGAATGGTATTAGAAACCAAGATCTGGGCACTAGAGGACCATGCCTATTTTATATGTTCCTCTTCATTCCTCACACCTGCAGCCACCAACCATGGAACAAATTGGTAGATCTCTACACACTGCATGGCTTCCTAATTCATGAGGAACTCCTAATGCTCATGACATCACTGTCTGGCATACTTCTTAGACCTTTTGGGAAGCATATTTGTAGCAGGACTTGACAGAGACAAGAGTTCAGTCATGGAGGCTAAGGGAAATCTACAAAGCTGAAAAGCAGATGGTGTTGGTTTATCCAAAGACCCCCTTATGACAAGGGTATTTGCGGTCATCTGGTCCATAGGGGATTCCTTGGGGAAATTTGCTCTTTACAATCAGGAAACACTTTCATTGGCATATAGAAGAGACATGTGGACATTTAGATTTCCAGCTGTTTAAACAACTACTGATAAATGTCTCTATGTCAGCCAGTAGGTGGTCCCTAGTGCATTCTCACAGAGAGATCCAAATGTGCTGTCCAATATTTTCATCAACAGTTTAGATGGAGTTGGGGAAACATGCTTATCAAATTTGCAGATATTATAAAGTTATAAGTTAATGTGATCAAGACAAAACAAGAGACAAGATATTTTAACAGCCTGTCTTGTTGGCTGGCAACAAGAAGATGACATGTCAATGGGTTAAAAATAAAGTTTTGCAATTGGGTTTTTTAAATCCATTGCATAAATACAGGGTGGGAGTAATAACTTGGAGCTAGCTTGTGAGAAAAACATCTGAGGGATTTTGATTGCATGCTTCAAGTGAGCCAGTGGTGTGGCTGGGCTGCCAAAGAGGGGGTTGGGCGTGCCATGCCCAGCTCCAGGGCAGCCGTTGTCCTATTGTCCTCTATATGGCCAGATGGCTTCCAGGAACATCGTTCTCATTTCTGAGTATCATATTTTAAACATTGTATTGACAAACTAGTATGTGTCCAAAGGAAGACAGCAAGGATAATGGATAGAACCATGGTATTTTGTGATGAAGTGTTAGGGGTGGTTGGCTTAAAGAAACGAAGCATATGCAAGTTGAGAATGGCCACCTCTAGTTGGGAGATGGACTGTAAGTGGGAAGAGGGAGGCTGCCTGTTTTGTGCAGTTTCCTTAAGACTGGACTCAGAACAATGGGAACAAGTTACAAGGAGCAGATTCTGCATCAACGTAAGACAGCATTGCCCAACAAAGACAATATGGCAACAAGCTCCCATAATTCCTTATATTTGAGTAGAAGCCAGTGGTTACTCCAAAAATGGGTAGAAGCTTAGTAGACGCAGTCACTTTATGAATCCAGCTACTTCTGGAGTTGTCATTGGGTAAGCAGCTTTGGTCAGGTATAACCTAGGACCACAACAATAGTGATTTGATTTTATATTTTTCTCCTGTTAATTTTCCAGTCTCCTTGGTGTTCAGAAAAGCTGATCAAGAATCCAGTTGGGGGAATTCCCTGGTAATCCAGTGGTTAGGACTCCGCCCTTCCACACTGCAGGGGGCACGGGTTCGTTCCCTCCCTGGTCGGGGAACTAAAATCCCACAAGCAACGCAGCCAAAAAAAAAAGAGTCCAGTTGGGAGGATGCAGGAAAGTTCAGCCCTCTCCCCAAAACACACTTAAATAACTGTCATTGAATGATTAAGCTTCATTTACAAAAAAATGTTTTGTGGAGAAAAACATTAGCCCAATTGGGAGAAACTCCAATTTACATTCCATAATGGAAACATTATTTGCCAAATTAATTGATGGAGGTTAAGTCCAGATCTTGGGTCTGTCTCTGTTAGGGGAGAACTCCCAGAACCTGGGAGTGAATGTGGCCCATTTCCCATTATGTGTTTCGTTTTCATTTGCATCTGTGGCTGTTTCCCGATTTGGGGCCACCTGTCCCTGAACAGCTGGAAGTAGGCGGTATATTCAAGGGCCCTCAGCCAAAAACATTAACTTCTGATCCTTGGTGCTGTCGGGGGTGGTTGCTGGCTGCGGGAATCCTCCTGCCTCTGCCTTTGCACAGCTGTATGTTCTAAATCACTGGAGGGAAAACTGTTTTGTATTAAAATGCATTATTTTTTTAGATCATAGAGCTTGTCAATTTCTCACCCATGACTGTTCTCACAGCTTATAGGCCAGTGTCCGTGTAGATTAGGCTATGATGGGAAACGCTACAGTGAGTGTGAGGAAAATTATTATGGGGATCCCCTGGGGCGATGCGTTCGTAAGTATTGGTAATTCTGAAAACGTGAGTACAGTCAGCCTGGTCCTACCACGGGCTTGCTATGAACCAACTGAGTTTTAAATTCCTTTATTTGGTCGAAAAATCACTAACTTTAAAATAAATTTTCCACAAAATATTAATAAAATGAAAACTGTGTAACCAATTAGTTTTTTTTTTCTTTTCCATTATGATCTGTTACAGGATATTGAATATAGTTCCCTGTTGCTATACAGTAAGACCTTGTTGTTTATCCATCCTATATATAATAGTTTGCATCTGCTAATCCCAAACTCCCAATCCGTCCTTCTCCCCCACCCCTTGGTAACCACAAGTCTGTTCTCTATGTCTGTGTGTCTGTTTTGTAGATAAGTTCATTTGTGTCATATTTTAGATTCCACATGTAAGTGATATCATATGGTATTTGTCTTTCTGACTTACTTCACGTAGTATGATAATCTCTAGGTCCATCCATTTTGCTGCAGATGGTATTATTTCATTCTCTTTTATGGCTGGGTAGTATTCCATTGTATATATACACTACATCTTGTTTATCCGTTCATCTGTCGATGGACATTTAGGCTGTTTCAATGTCTTGGCTATTGTGAATAGTGCTGCTGTGAACATAAGGGTGCGTGTATCTTTGTGGTTTTTTTGTTTTTAAAGATTTTTTTGATGTGGACCATTTTTAAAGTCTTTATTGAATTTGTTAAAATATTGCTTTCTGCTTTATGTTTTGGGTTTTTGTTCCCGAGGCATGTGGGATCTTAGCTCCCCAACCAGGGATCGAACCTGCACCCCCTGCATTGGAAGACAAAGTCTTAACCACTGGACTGCCAGGGAAGTCCCCTCTTTTTTGAATTATAGTTTTGTCTGGATATATGCCCAGGAGTGGGATTGCTGGATCATATGGCAACTCTACTTTCAGTTTTTTTGAGGAGCCTCCATACTGTTTTCCACAGTGGCTGCACCAACTTACATTCCCACCAACAGTGTAGGAGGGTTCTCTTTTCTTCACACCCTCTCTAGCATTTGTTATTTGTAGACTTTTTAATGGTGGCCATTCTGACTGGTGTGAGGTGGTACCTCATTGTAGTTTTGATTTGTGTTTCTCTAATAATTAGGGATGTTGAGCATCTTTTCATGTGCCTGTTGGCCATCTGTATGTCTTCTTTGGAGAAATGTCCATTTAGGTCTTCTGCCGTTTATTTGTTTTTTTTTTTCCTTCACAAGAATTTATTTGATAGAAATGCACAAAAATCTATGCATTTTATTTATTTTTTTCCCAATCCTAATATGTATATATATATATATTTTAACATCTTTATTGGAGTATAATTGCTTTACGATGGTGTGTTAGTTTCTGCTTTATAACAAAGTGAATCAGCTATACATATACATATATCCCCATATCTCTTCCCTCTTGCGTCTCCCTCCCACCCTCCCTATCCCACCCCTTTAGGTGGTCACAATGCACCGAGCTGATCTCCCTGTGCTATGCGGCTGCTTCCCATTAGCTATCTATTTTACATTTGGTATTGTATATATATATATGCCCATTTTTTTATTGGATTGTTTTTTTGTTATTGAGTTGTATGAGATGTTTGTATATTTTGGAAATGAAGCCCTTGTCCATCAAATCATTTGCAAATATTTTCTCCCAGTCTGTAGGTTGTCTTTTCATTTTGTTTATGGTTTCCTTTGCTGTGCAAAAGCTTGTAAGTTTGATTAGGTCCCATTCGTTTATTTTTGCTTTTATTTCTATTGCCTTGGGAGACTGACCTAAGAAAACGTTGGTATGATTTATGTCAGAGTATGTTTTGCCTATGTTCTTTTCTAGGAGTTCTATGGTGTCATGTCTTATATTTGAAAATCCACAAACTTGAATCCTAGTTTTGAAAAAAAATGTTTTAGCCCTATAAAATTTTTTTCTCTTATATTAAAACTTTACGCTATATTGAATGTTAGCCTATATTGAAATTCCTCAAAGTCATTAAAATGGAACAGGTTTCTGAGATCATAACTTGTAGCCAATTTTCTGCTATTTGGAAACATGCTGACAAAAATAGCTACTTTGGATTAAGGTACATGCTGGGAGATGGATCATAGAAAGTCAGCAGAGTGGATGTTTTTTCAATGTGGCTCTCATAACTTGGGGTCCATCACAGATTCACTTATTTATTTAAAAATATTCACAGAGTGTCTACTGGGTACTCTAGGTAGTGAACAAATAAGGCAAGGCCCCCAACCTATGGAGTTTGTCTTCTAGTGTCTTTCATTCCATGCCTTAGCAATAGTTACAGGATTTAGAGGAGGGCTGTTTGATACTTTCTGCAGAGATGGAAACATTCTACATCTGCACTGTCCAGTTCGGGGGCCACCAGCCATATGTAGCCACTGAGCACTTGCAATGTGGCTAGTGCATGTGAGGAAAACAATTGTTTATTTCATTTAATCCATTTACATTTAAATAGCACATGTGGTTAGTAGCTACCGTATCGGACAGTGCAGATTTAGAATCTGGGTTGGTTCTAGGAGGAGGGATCTTTGAATCTCTGTTTGAAATCGGCTTTCAAAAGAAGTCAATCCGAAGAAATATCAGATGTGATGGATTTATCATTGTAGTCACCTCAATGTAGCCACATATGGTAACTCTTTCCTCCTCTCCGTTCCTTTATAAATGTGCTTTTGTGGCTTAAAAAAAAAAAATGCCTTTGGTTTTTTGCCCCATTCAAATACTCAATTTTCCAAATGGAATTGCTACTTTAAAAACCAGGAAGAAATGTTGGCTTTTAGAAAAACTGTCTTACAGAGCTTCTATTCCTGTGCCCCTCTAATATTTTAATAATCTTACTTTATAAAAATGTTTTCATCTTTCAGAGAGGAAACTCTGCAAACGGTCCACTCAGGCCACAGATCCCACTAGGGCTCCTGGGGAGGAGCAGGTAATAAGGGGGAGCCTTGGCCTCCAGCTGGTGAAGCGCACAGAGCTCCCCCAGGGGTTTCTGCAGAGGCCTTTGGACCAAAGGGAATGTGCCAGACAGGTGATGTCTATTGGAGGAGCCTAGTGTGTTAATCAGTTTTTATTTCTAATTCGCATTATTTTCACTCAAGCTGGCCAAATGCATTTTTAAATCGCTTGTTCCTTGTAGTCAAGCCAATGGCATAGGTTAGTGATTCCCTGACCTTTTGGAAATTGCTGTAACTTCAATAGCTCTCCCCATCCTCCATCCTCAGGCTTAATCAAAAACGTATTCATTTGAAGTGCATGTAGCATCAGGATTTTTTTTTTTTTTAGTTAAGACAGAATGAATTTAATGTTCTCTATTTTTTAAAAGACTTTTTTTAAGAGCAATTTTAGGTTCACAACAAAATTGACAGGAAGATACAGAGATTTCCCATATACCCCCAGACCCCACCATGGTCTCCCCCATTATCAACATCCCCAGAAGAGTGGTACACTTGTTACAATTCATGAACCTATATTGATACATCATAATCACCAAAGTTCATATTACGTTAGGGTTGACACTTGGTGTTGTCCGTTCTATGGGTTTAGACAAATGAATAATGACATGTATCCATAATTATAGTATCATGCAGAGTATTTCCATTGCCCTAAAAATTCTCTTTGCTCTGCCCATTCATCCTTACCCACCACCCAACCCCTGGCAACAACTGATATTTTTATTGTCTCCATAGTTTTGCCTTTTCAGAATGTCCTACAGTTGGAATCATGCAACATGTAGCCTTTTCAAATTGGCTTCTTTCACTTAGTAGTAAGCATTTAAGGTTCCGCCATGTCTTTTTATGGCTCAACACTCATTTCTTTTTAGTGCTGAATAATATTCAGTTGTCTGGATATACCATGGTTTCTTTATCCATTCACCTACTGATAGACATCTTGGTTACTTATAAGTTGGCGATTATGAATAAAGTCGCTAGAAACACCCGTGTGCAGGTTTTTCTGTGGGCATGTTTTGAACTCCTTTGGGTAAATACCAAAGAGTGATCCGCCCGCCCGCCCGCCCACCCCTTTTTTGATAACAGAACAGTTTTCCTTATGTAATGGAAGACAGCACATCCAGGCTGGGTTTCACTAAGAAAAAGTGTGATCATGGGCCTTCGTAGAGAGTCTGTGACACGCCTGAACCACCCTGGGGTGGGGGCAGTAGCAGCCGTCACAAGTGTGTCATCCATTAGATCCATATTCTTCACTCACATACTTAAAGAAACCAGATGGGAACAACTCACACTTGCAGTAAATGTGACACCTAATAATGTCCATATAAAAACCAAGAGCTGGGAATTCCCTGGTGGTCCAGTGGTTAGGACTCCACGCTTCCACTGCGAGGGGCACGGGTTTGATCCCTGGTCAGGGAACTAATCCTGCAAGCCACGGTGGAGTGTCCAAAAACAAAAAAACAAAAAAACCAAGAGCTGATTGGTCAGTGGAATGAAACGAGGTATGCTCTGTTTTAATGGCCATTGCACAGATCTCTGAAATTATCCTGCTTTTTAACATTCACCTTAGAAATGGGAGTTAGGAAGATTCTCAGGGGAGAGGGGAGGACTTTATTCTTGAGCTGGTCATGAGCCAAAGGCCAGGTGACTGACATTCTCCGCTCCTTCTCCCATCCTTTTCAGCATGTGACTGCAACAGGAAAGATTCCCAGAAGCACATCTGTGACCAGGACACGGGCATGTGTCACTGCCGAGAGGGTGTTAGCGGCCCACAATGTGATCGCTGCGCCCAGGGTCACGGCCAGGAATTCCCTGCTTGTCTTCGGTGTCACTTGTGCTTTGATCAATGGGACCACACCATTTCTTCCCTCTCCAAAGCGGTGCAAGGGTTAATTAGGCTGGCTGGTAACATGGAAGATAAAAGAGAGACCCTGCCTGTCTGTGAGGCCGACTTCAAAGGACTCAGAGAGAACATGTCTGAAATAGAAAGGATGTGGAGACATCCTGTTTTCTCATCTGGGGAATTCTTAAAAGTCAAGGATTATCATGACTCTGTTCGGCAAGGTTTGTATGCAAGTAATAGATCGCCAAGTTCCTGATTTACCTTAACTCCTGTGAGCTTTAGCAGCCTTCAACTTAGAAATGAACCTTTGTTGATGTTAGGGAAATGATCATTGTTCCATTAATAACCAGGCTGGGAATCATTGTTGTCTCTTTCTTACCTAGTTAGAATGACATGATTTTGGGAGATGTCATTGATTATAACAAAAAGGCAATCATGAGGTTAATTGAGAAACCCAAACCCAGCAGAGCTGAAAGACAAAATTGGAAGTGGGGAAGTTTCTAATATAAAAATTTTTTTTCAGCCATGCTCTCAGGGAAATTTGCTAAATGTTCCCAAATTCTTCAGTTGTTTATAAGCCCACACATTACTGTGAAGTCATATAATGAGTACAGTAATTCTTTCAAAATGCAATATCATTTCTATTATATATTATTGAGTCCTTCTTTTCATTCATCAAATATTTCTAGAGATTATGTTGGCTGCTCTGGACCAGGAGTCAGGAAACCGTAGCCCACAGTCAGTATCCGACCCATCACATTTTTTGTAAATAAAGTTTTATTGGAACACAGCCATGCCCATTATTTACATCCTCGTGGCTGCTTTCTCTCTACAATGACAGAGTTGAGTGATTGCGACAGGGCCACTATGGTGCCCCCAAGGCCTAAAATATTTACTCTCTGGCCCTTTAAAGAAAAAGTTTGCTGACCTGCTCTGGGCAAAACGAGGATGAGCTGGGTATAGTTTCCACCCCTCTAGGAGTACACAGTCTACTAAGAAACCAAAAAGATTATAGTTCTATAGAAAAATATCCCTCCTCCCCCAGAAAAGCTCCTGTATTAAAGAATAGTTGAAGCTGCAGAGTTTTATGTTACATAAAACACAAGCGTAGGGACTTCCCTGGTGGTGCAGTCATTAAGAATCCGCCTGTCAGGGCTTCCCTGGTGGCGTAGTGGTTAAGAATCCACCTGCCAATGCAGGGGACACGTGTTCAAGCCCTGGTCTAGGAAGATCCCACATGCTGCGGAGCAACTAAGCCTGTGCACCACAACTACTGAGCCTGCACTCTAGAGCCCACGAGGCACAACTACTGAAGCCCGTGCACCGCGACTACTGAACCTGTGTGCTGCAACTACTGAAGCCTGTGCTCCGCAACAAGAAAAGTCACTGCAATGAGAAGCCCGCACACCGCAACAAAGAGTAGACCCGGCTCACCGCAACTAGAGAAAGCCTGAGCGCAGCAATGAAGACCCAACGCAGCCAAAAACAAACAAACAAACATACAAAAATCCACAAGCATAAATATAAGGCCATTCGTTATTACCAGACAAAAAATCCTGAAGTATATGGCAACTGCTTAAAAGTTACACAAGGAAGATGATACAACTCACCTGGATAGTTCAGAGGAAGGGCCACCTGCATCATAAACGAAGCTATAGGGCCCAGAGAGGTCACATAGCCAAATCAAGTTGGCAGGTGAGGACTGGCACTCCTATGCCCTGGTAAAGACTGTGGCCCCGGGTTCCCAGATCTCCTCACTTTTTAAACAATGTCAGACATCCAGATTTTTATGGAAATGTCCCCACTTTAAAATATAGGCAGCTAATCCAATAGTGCTTTCAAAAAGCACTGTATAGGCCAAAGAAACTTGTCTGAGAATGAGTTTTGGCACATGGACCACTGGTTTGTGGTTATAGGACATGGCAGATGAAGTGGAACTGAGAAAGCAGAAGGAGCCAATCCACAGTAGATGCTGTAGATAAAGATACTGCAAGAGCCCTGAGCAGGACCAGAGAGAAGAAAGCAAGAGAAGCAGGAGTCCCGGGGCCAGGCCTGAAGCCATGAGGAAAGCCTGCCCCCTCTTGGTCCACCTGCTAAGCTCCTATTCCTCTCTAACAACCACCCAAACACCACCCCCTCACTGAAGCCTTCCCTGACCTCCTGAGAGAAAGGATGTGTTTCCTTCTGCATCTTCCCACGTCTTTGTGGCTCAGCCATTGCCTCACTGAGGGACTCCTGTGGGCAAAGCTGCCTTCTCTGTACCTTTCTCCAGGCCTGGTTTAGTTAAGTAATAAATGTTTGTTGGGTAAATTACAAATCAAAGGGGAAGGGGGGAGGACAGAGAAACCAAGATATCATAAGCATAGATTGAGAAGTCAGACTACTGTGGTTCAAATCCACCTGCTGCTGTGTGGCCTCAGAAGTTACTTCTCCAAGCTTCAGTTTCTTCATCAAAAGTGGGGTTAAGGTCTCTATTTCATGGGATTCTTGTGAGAATCACTCAAGACAAGCCACTTTGCATGGTGTCTGGCACATAGTAAGTGCTTTAAGAGTACCAGTTATAATAATAGTAATTACTGTTATTGTTATTAGCCAGAAGGATTACAGTGCTAATGGTTGGAGCTTGAAGGAAAAGTCTGTAGATTAGAAGGGAGAGTGAGAGCAGAAAATGCTAGGAAGCATTGGTTAATACTTTGCAATCATACCAAGATAAATTAGTCCCATAAATTTGTATTGTGGCTTCCCTGAACTGTACTCTTCAATTTGTCCCCAAGTTCCTCGTAATGAGGGATATTCTAATTATTCACCTGAACCAACTGTGTTTGCTGAACCCAGCCAACTGAAGTGGGACAAAGGTGGCACCATCAAAGGTGATGTAGAAAGGACACACCCAAATGTACACTCACCAGCAAGGAAACCTGTCACTTGTGGAAATTCAAAGTTAAGACCCTGTACAGAAGTAGCAGTAAAAGGAACCTTGCTGGAAGCAGATTTATTCTAAATGAGGTACTGATTTTTATCCTTGGCTGTGTGAGGGATTCTGTTATAAGCCTAATATAGGTTGGCTCCCTTAGACTGATTTAAATGAACCATGTCTGAATACGTGTTTTTGAAAACCAAAGCAAAGGGAGACAGAGTATAAACAGCTGAAATTGAAAGATTCAAAAACCTTTATGGTAGGAGACCATTTTAAATGAGTGCTGAAATACTCTAGGAAGCGGAATTAACAAGAAAGAGATAAGCCATAAGCAGAATCATAAACTGTCAAATGAAAATTTGGGGGGGAAAATCCATCCTAAGTATGAGGATACCTAATAATGAGGGCAATCTTTTTTTTAAAATTATTTAATTGTATTTATTTATTTATTTTTATTTATTTATTTTTTGGCTGTGTTGGGTCTTTGTTGCTGCGTGTGGGCTTTCTCTAGTTGTGGCGAGCGGGGGCTACTCTCTGTTGCGGTGCGTGGGCTTCTCATTGCGGTGGCTTCTCTTGTTGCTGAGTACGGGCTCTAGGCGTGTGGGCTTCAGTAGTTGTGGCACGTGGGCTCAGTAGTCGTGGCGCACGGGCTCAGTAGTCGTGGCGCACGGGCTTAGTTGCTCCGCGGCATGTGGGATCTTCCCAGACCAAGGATCGAACCAGTGTCCCCTGCGTTGGCAGGCGGATCCTTAACCATTGCGCCACCAAGGGAAGTCCGAGGGCAATTTCTTTACGTGTGTTTTTTTCACCAATCTGTAGAATGTAATATAAGCTTAGCTACATTTACTCTCATTTTCTCCTATAGGAAAGAAATCATGCAACTAAGTGAGCAGAGGAAAACTGTATGAATTTCAAGATCTGAAAGAAACAAGAGGAAGAACGAGGAATAAAGTGAACCTCTTACTTGAAGATCTTCAAGAAGAAATTAATTCGCACTCCCGTGCCCGTAATGCAAGCATCATGGGTAAGAGAGAAAATGCACCTCAACTGTCTGTTTCTGGACAGGAGTTGATAAAATCCCTAGTGCATTCCATTAGTGAATCTCCCTGTGCTTATTGCCACAGCACCTGAGCACTTTAGAACATGAAAACACACCCATTAAAGGTATTATTTGTGCATGAATATTTCAACTTTTTAAAACATTGCAAAGCTGGATAGCATTTGCACAAAATAACGCTAACAATCTGCGATACTAAACAAATACTGAAACCCAAAGTATTGTGATTCCAAACCATGCTAGGATCTCGTTTAATCAGCAGCTTGGAAATTCTATTATGGCCATAAGGAAATGAGAGAGACATGTTTCTATGCCTTCCTGAGTATAAGCCACTCCATTTCCAGCAACCATAAATGCAAAGGAATATGAGGCAAAAAGGACCTAAACAATTTCTCATAAGAACTTTGTAGGAATTTGGAGACATGTAACATACTGGAAGCCTGTAATTCATATTACATAGTTCTTAAAAATGAACGGGAATTATGCCAAAGCCAAAATCAACTTGGAGGAGAAATGGAACTCTAAAGCAAAACTTGCATTAGCCCATCTGCTGATCTCCTATGAGATCCTTGTTATGTTTTGACATGGACAGACAGCTTGTTAGTACCAGGTGAGGCAGCACTGAACTTATTCACACCAAACCCATCTAGTTGAGCCGTATAAGGGAAAATATACGTGAAACCTATCTCAAGGCAAAAACATTGTCTGCTTTTCCTTATCCTATGTCTATGGTCCTGTTTGTCATCTGATCTTGAGCTAAAAGAGAAAAACACAGATGGCAACTATGACCCTAAAGGAAGGTCTAAATTTGATGAAATCACTATTGACGATGCTCAGTAAATGCTACATAAAGAGTAAGGAATTTGTTCCGATTCCTAATCTGGAAGAAGGTGCCCACTGAAAGAACTGAACATCCGTCAGCAGTCACCCAGGCCAGGTAGAAGAGAGCAAAACTGCCCCATGCTGATTCTCTCAAACTTGCAGTCCAACAGCAATCACTGGGCTTTTTCTCGATGACTGACACTGTGCTGAGCAGCAGAGACGGGCAGTAAGTCTCGCCCTTAAGTCATCCCAGTCTCGTGGCGGGAAGACAGGCGTATAAACAATCCCCAAACAGTGAAAAGACTCTATCAGAACATTTTCAAGCTGCTTCGGGAACAGAGTAGAGAGAGTGGGGTTCTTCCTGGGTCTATTAGAAAAGGCCTCTCAGAATAAAGATAAATTTGCCAGATAAATCAAGGCAGAAAATCATTCCGAGCAATAGAAACATGGCTTTGTGTTCATTTGTGTGTGTGTGAGATGGGGGGGGGGGGCGGGGGGAGGCGGTTCATGATAAATGAAAATCACGATATATTGAGTCTGTTAAGTGTAAAAACCAGGAATGTTGAAAAGATAAAGTGTGGCTATCGTGCCTGGACTATGGCTACATAGGAGTAAAGATCAGAACCCTGGGCCTTTGGTTCCTAAAACAGTTTAAAGCCCTAATATACTCTCGTTTACATTAAAACATCTCACATTACTTTCAGGAATTTGTATTTTCATTACAATATGGAAAATACAGAGACGTGTTTAAGAACACAGGCTCTAGAGTCAAACTACGTGGCTTCAAATCCTGGCTTCACATCACACTCCCAGTGAGACCTTGCTATCATCAGAGCCTCCTTTTCTCACTGGTAAAATGGTGGTGGTCGTGCTAACCGCCTGACAGTGTTTTGTGAAGATCAAGGATGAGAACTGATCGGAAGGACAGGCGTATAGAAAGCACTCAGCACGTTAGCTGCTGTCATCAGCCTCAACATCAGAGGTCAGCAAACTACAGTCTGCCAGCAAATCCTACCCACAGCCTGCTTTTGTAAATGAAGTTCCATTAGGAGACCACCTCACCTATTTATGTGGTGTCTGTGGCTACTACCACTCTACAATGGCAGAGTTGAGTAGTTGTGACAGCAATGTGACGGCAGGTAAGCCTAAGACATTTGTTCTCTGGCCTTTTGTAGAATGACTTTGTCAACTCCTGCTCTATGTAGTGAGGTGAACTTAGTTGTTTCATCATATTAGATTCATATGGGTAGTCAAAATTAATACCTTACATTTGAGGAACACTTCACAGAGGGTCTCTATATTATCTCACTTAATCTCCACAAATTATCATCATCAGTTTACAGATAAGGAAACACAATCTAAGAGACTTAACAGATTTGCTCAAGGCCATACCCAGACAGTAAAGGGAGAAGCCAGCGTTCAAACCCATGTCTGCAAACTTAAGTCTCAGTGCTCTGTAGCTATTACATGTATATCTATGACGCGACATCTGCAAGTTTGGGAGAATCAACATGGGGGCACTTGTGCTTTATTTTGCCTGTCTTGGGTGACTGCTGACAGATTTTCAGTTCTTTCAGTGGGCACCTTCTTCCAGATTAGGAATGAGAACAAATTCCTTACTCTTTACTTCCCTATTAAGTGCAAATTTAAGAGAGAGGATGTTGAATTTTTGTATTGATCATTGAGACCAAGACAGTCTAGTCAAACTGGGGAATGATTATCTTGATAACCCATGTATAATTTCATTCGTTTTCACAAAATTTATCTTACTTCACTTTGTGTTGATGTAGATTCCTCAAAGAACATCAAGAAGTATTATCAGAGCTCTATCTGCTGAAAAGAAAACTAATGAAACTACTTCCTTCATAGATAACTCTGAAAAAAACAGGAATGACTTACTTACCATCTTAGATACACTAACTTCAAAAGAAAACTTGTCATTGGAGAAATTAAAGCAGATCAAGATACCAGATATTCAAATATTGTATGAAAAGGTAAATATTCATGACAGTATAGTCCAAGTGTTTGTGGTTTTTACTTGATATACAGACCTCTTCAATTGTATTTCCCTGTCTTACATTTTATTTTTTTATTTATATTTTATAAGTGTAGAAAGTATCTATAAATAACATATATTTAATCTAAAAATAATATAAATATATTTTATTTTTTTTATTTCGTAAGTCAAAGTTTGAGAAAAATCAAAGAGTAAAGATTGTGGCTTGATTTTATTATTTTATGCTATTTACTATTTCCCAACTGGTACAGATTATGGACATTTACTCCTCCTGCCTCATAAGTAAAAGGTACTTTTTATTTAAAAAAATAAATGAAAGTAACATGGAAATGCTAGACATGTGACTATTTCCCCCAAAACTATAAGTGTAAAAGCGACATTGATTGGCCCAAATGCTGATAAGAAATAAGTTAGATATTTATTCAGTTAACTAGGAAATATTTAATCGGTCATATCCATGTACTAAGTGTGAACAGCTATTGAAGAAACACATATGAACAGAGCAGTGTCTTGCCTTGGTGAACCTGGAGGACGTTAGAAAAAGCTCTGCCAACAAGTTGCTTTTTTTTTAAATTTTTTTAAAATTTTTGGCTGCATTGGGCCCTCATTGCTGCATACGGGCCTTCTCTAGTCGTGGCGAGCGGGGGCTACTCTTCGTTGCAGTGCATGGGCTTCTCATTGTGGTGACTTCTCTTGTTGCAGAGCACGGGCTCTAGGCGTGCAGGCTTCAGTAGTTGTGGCACGTGGGCTCAGTAGTTGTGGCGCACGGGCTTAGTTGCTCCGTGGCATGTGGGATCTTCCCGGACCAGGGATCGAACCTGTGTCCCCTGCACTGTTGACAGACGGGTTCTTAACCACTGCACCACCAGGAAAGTCCCAACAAGTTGCTTTTTAACATAGATACTTTCTCCTGTCAGGTGTGTGGAGGAGGCACATATGCCCTGTGTGCTATTGTCCTGTGGTGGCCGGAGCTGTCTCGGCTCCTGACCCTCTCGAGGAACACCCTCCAGAAAGCTCAGGAAGCAGAGTTCGTGATTCGCAATTTGAACAACCAAGTTCAAGGGTTGAAAAATCAGGTAAACGATGTCTTCTCATGCTTTATTTGTAAAATTAATAGCAATTAAAAAAACAAACTATTTGAAATTTTAAAAATTTTAAAAATTTTAAATTTTAAATTTTAAAAATTAAAAAGGGTAGATTCTAGATGTTAGGTGTTCTTGTGCCTGACAATATAGAATAAAAATATAGATGTGGTTAAGAATGGTGATTTAGAAGTAGCTGTGAATATTGACATACTTTCTCATATATATTACATATACACATATATACATATAATATGTGTGTGTGTGTATAGTGTGTATGTGTGTATATGGTAAGAAAGAAGAGAAAAATCTCAAAGTATATGTTTGTAGGACATATATAGACTTGTGTGGATATGTTTCCTTTATAGCAAACACTGCATAGAAATGTGTAAACTCCTAGCCTTGAAGGTTTGAAAACTATAGAGCTCTCAAAGTAAAGAATATTTTTCATAAAGTCAAGGGTATGTTTGAAATTCTACTAAATAGACAAATTTTGATGTTAGAATTTAATTTAATATTAGAAAATATTTTAATGGGAATATGCTCTTAATGCCTTGAACTCTTTCCTATGTTGATAGACATGATAAAGTTGTTTTAATATTTAAGCACCTGATAATGGAATCTCTAATAATTTTAAATGGCTTCATTTACTTTTCTGGTCATATTAATAAATGGGTATAATTTTTAATTACCTAGCTTTCTTTAGGGTTTTTTTGTGAATACATTATACTTATCTTGAAAGGATGAATACAATTTTAGGTGTTTTGTGAATACATTGTGTTCAACTTAAAAACAAGATGATGATGTGCTCCCTAGTTTGCTTTTTTTTTTTGGACAGTATACATAGAGCCTTTGATGAAGAAGAAAAAGCTCCAAAAGAGCTGAATTTTTTACCAATATAAGGTAAATATTTTATCAGTTAGCATTCTTGTTTGCAAGCAACAGAAACCAACTCCTCACCAAAAAGGAAGACATCTGGGTCTCAGAAGTGAGAGGAGAATAGAGAGCCAGCCTTGGGAATGGGGTGAGAACCACAGCGATGAGACACACTCCTGCGCATGCGCACACGCAGAGTACCAGTTTGCTCCGTGAGCCTCGCCTCCATGCATCCGAACCCCGGTTGGTCCTACGTGCTTGCCCCACAGGCTCCGGATCCAAGTTCCAGAGCAAGTCTCTGATTAACTTAGAGAACATCCCCACACATCCTAAATGTTGAAAAATTTTATTTACATAGTCATAATTCTATATTGCCACCTAGTTTTTCACTTATATGTTATTCTTCATTGCTTTAACAAATATTCATTGAGTACCTACTGCGTGCTGGACATTTATCTAGATGCTGGGAACACAGCAGTGAACAAACGCAAATCCTGATCTTGCATCCCTGTGGTTAAAAGAATCCTTAATGGTTTAATGTAACTTTAAACTACTATATTGCCCCTTCTCAAGAACCAGAAATCTCACACCATTTAAATAATTCCCGTGTTAAGCTATTACTTTTAAAAGGTAACCCCTGAAGTGTATAATAGCAGAATCTGGCTTAATCAGCACATAAATGGAGAACTGGAAAAGGATGGGGGTTGTCATGTTGATAAAATGATGTGCTATTTTCCTCTTGATTAGAAGGGGGAAGCATGCCAGAAGAGATTACGAGAGAATTCTCAGGAGTCATGACAGAGGATGGATTGCAGAGAGATGTTTTAAGAGTGAAGTAATTTAGCAATCTCTTTCTTTCTGAATATGGCATCGACTAATCTACACTGAGATTTCATGTGTATAATTTGGTGCTTCCTATCCAGAGTATTTATTTCTGGAATTCTCATCTTACTTCTGTGCATTCTTACTCACTGCTTCTCCATTTTATTTTTTTATTGAAATATAATTGACATAGAACGTTGTATTCGTTTTAGGTATACAACATAATGATTTGATATATGTATATATTGCAAAATGATTAGCACAATAAATTTAGTTAACATCCATCACCACACATAGTTACATTTTGTTTCTTGTGATGAGAACTTTTAAGATCTTTCTTAGCAACTGTTATCCATTTTAAAGTTTAAAAAGTTCTAGAGAATTAAGGAACAACTCCAAAAAATTAAATTACATATTTTTAATCATGTAAATATTTCTTTTTGTTTCATCATTTGCCAATGACTACCATTAAATCCTTTTCCACAAAATCTGTGTGGCTTAAATTAAGCTGGCTATTTTTGTGGGGAAATAAAGGGAGATTTTCTTTTTTCCTTAACTATGTTTGATCCTAATTAGCCCTGCTTCTGTCACAGTTAATTTATTAAATATAGCTCAACTTGCAGATGATATTGTCCTATTTCTCTTTGTTTTTTCTCTTTCTCTCATTTGTTGGAATCCCAAGAAAAAGTCCGTGACCTTTCTCAAATCACACAGTTAAGAATTTGCACTTCTAGGTTGTAAACATTTTAGTTCTATCATTCCTCCACCAAGTGTACACAGTATCTGGAATTTATCTTTGTAGCCTTCTCTGAGTTCAAACTCGTTTATTAAAAGGAAGAATGCTTTCTTTTTACTCTCAAAGAAAGTACATTATCTGAATCTGAAGAATGTTTAAAAGAGTAAGTATTCTAACTTATATTAAACTTATTATTTAAACTTAATATTTTAACTTATATTAAAGAAAATGTTCTCAACTTACTAAACATAATGATCACTGTAAGTAATTTCTGTGACATTTGTTGATATGATAGAATGCTAACATCTTATTAAAACAGAATTTGTGTTTTCGATTTGTATCAGGAAAAGTCATTAGTCCTACATCAATAATTGTTTTCAAATAACAATTTTGATCACTAAAAATGTTTTAAGAGATAAGTTCACATTATTAAGAAAACATGGTAATGAAAACAGATAATATCACCTTTTAAAAGAGTCCTTTAACATGAATCTATTGTTTAATTATGTAGACTTCTATTATATTTTTAGTGACCTCTATTTGGTCCAGCTAAGTAGGGAAACGTCACAGAATGTGCCTAATTGTTACGTTTGCCTCATTGTTGTTTTTTTCTTATTCCAGATCAAAAATATAAATAAACTGGCAGAAGTCTCCGAAAACAATGCCTTACAGCTAAGTGAGAAACTGAGGAATATGAAAAACCAAAGTGAATCTGAAGAAGAAAAAATGAATCTTTTAATCAAGAAACTGAAAATGTTCTTGTTAGGTAATTTTTTTTTAAATATTAGGACTAGTTTCCATCCCTCCCCCACTCTTCCTCCTCTTCTCTCTCCCCATCCTCCTCCTCCTCCTTCTTTTTCTTCCTTTTTTAATGTATACTCAAACATCACAACCAACTCCAAATTACATTAACTGGAAATGACATGGCTAAATCAGAAACATGATATACTCCTTGATTTTAAATTTCTTAATGAAAACAATTCCAAAATATTAACTCTATCAAAAAAAATATGGCTCTCTGTATAAGATTAGTTTAGTAATAAATCCTAGAATTTAGTTAGAATTCCAAAGAAGTGAACATGGTGTTTAAAGTTATTTTTTTAAACAAGGAAAATCTAACATGAAGACTCTGTCAGATTCCACAACTTTCTCTGCTGACAGACTGTGTGAGATCAAGGTATGCCAGCTGTTGGTTAGTACATCAAATACTGTAGTGTGGTGGCATTTAAAATATTGGTTATTTTAGATAACTATTATTGACTATTTTCCAAGACTCATGTTGGCTTTCTGTGACTGACCAAAGGGGGAACTATTTGATTCATTATTATTATGAATTATAATTATGAACTTAATGTCCCTCATTGTGCCTTATTTTCGGAGAGGTTTGTTTTAAACTCCAGAGAACTATTAGTTAAAGATAAAAATCAAATAGTACAGCTGGAAATTGATGGGAAATCTCACTCTCGGTAAATAATATCGTTTGGGTACAACACTACATGGAATTGATCTGAGGAGGCTTTCTTTCCTATAGACGTCTTCCAAGTTCAATAATTTAATATTCTCCACATGAATTAATCGACAGTTGGGATGTCGGTTATAATCACTGCAATCACTTTATTAAATCTGTTTATTTATAAGACACCCCTGTGGCCAAGTATTCTTTCCATCTCACTGTTTCTAGAAATTGTATTAGCATCTTTAGTCCTGATTTTCAAAATAAGAAAAAAATAGGGAGTAAAAATGATCAGTAAAAATGACCAAAATAATCAGTAAAAATGATTGGGTGTGGGATCAGTCAACTGGACATTTTGTTTGTTCAAAAGCAAGTTTTCAGTGAGCGAGCGAGACGGATTGATATTAACTAGACACAGATCCAGGAACTGTGTGAGGAACACGGTAGCTCTTTCTGCAGATACAAGTCAATTCAGACACCAAAACTAAAACGAAATCAGAACTGCCACAGCGTCCTCAGTTCCAGCAACGGTTCAAAAAGCAGGTTCTACCTGTTTTCCTCCTAGTTCACTGGGTCACAGAGCCTACTCCTATACTGGTCCTAGTTCTCATTGATACTAAATAAGTTTCTAATAAAAATGTCACTTTAATTAGCCTAAGGAATTAGGGGAAAAAAAAACTGTGCTCAGATAATTACAATAAAAATTAGAACTAGGCATCAAGAAAAATCCTATTCCATAAAAGGAACTTTCCTGATCAGGGTCCAAGACTCTTGGTCACCAGGAAGCAGTGCCCTTCACCCACCCAGTTCTTTGCTTTTCTTGGCTATAAAGCCCAAATAAAATGATCATTACATTTATGGTGGCCACACTATTCAGCTCTTCTTTTACCATCTTAATGTTTTCCTTACGGTCTGAATTCCTTATTAACAGAGTTATGTGTCACTTCTCCTGAAAGTGAATTTATAATCACTTGAATATGAATTTTTAATCTCATAAGAAATGCCAAGAAATGTTTCATGACTGAATACGGGGTTAAATTCAATTCACTTTTTATTAGAACTTTTTTTTTTTAACAGAAGTTACTATTCCTAGAAAGAGCCAACTCCTTGATTCTGTTTAAAATATGGTTTTAATTTATTCGTGAAAAATTCTCGTCACATTTTTTTCAAAAACATTATAGGAAGTAAAATATTCCTTTTGGGAATTCCCTGGCGGTGCAGTGGTTAGGACTCGGCTCTTTCACTGCCAGGGCCTGGGTTCAATCCCTGGTCGGGGAACTAAGATCCCACAAGCCGCAGGGTGTGGCCAAAAAAAAAAAGGAAGTTAAATATTCCTTTTATATTAAACAAGAATAGGTAAGGCAAAAATGATTGCAAAGAAGATATATACTAGGGTCATGTGACTCAAATACTCAAAGCTATCCAGGGCCCCTATTGTCTCTCTCTCTCTTTTTTTTTTTTTTAGTATTTATTTACTTATTTAGCTGTGCCGGGTTTTAGTTGCAGCATGCATGCGGGATCTAGTTCCCTGACCAGGGATCGAACCCCAGCCTCCTGCATTGGGAGCGCGGAGTCTTAACCACTGGACCACCAGGAAAGTCCCCCCGTTGTGTCTTGAATGAAGTCCAGTTTCCTTAGCCTCACATTTAGGGGCATGTGTGATCTGCTTCCAGCCTTCCCGAACTTCCACTCCTTTTTTTTTTTTTTTTTTTTTTTTAACTTTTTTAGACACTTTTTTGCTTTTTTAGTTACTTTTTTAGACCCCCCCCCCCCCCCCCCCACCGGCCAGCCAGGAGTGACCCACGCACTGTTACCTGTTCCACCCTGAGCTTTGGCCTCGGCGGAGAATGCCCTTACCCTCTTCTCACTGCATGTCTCCACAAATGTAATCTGTGCGGGCCTCTAAGACCGGGTTGAAATGCTGTCTTGAAGTTCTTCCTGAAGTATTTTCTCCTCCCTCTGAACCCCACATCATTTTGTCTTATGTTTATCACTTCTGTTCGTAAGGGATCAGTAATCATCTAAAATGACTTATAATTCCCCACTTGGTGGTGAACCCCTTGGGGATCAGACCTGTGTCTGATTCATCTCTGACTTCCCCCGTGGCGCTCAGCATCTGTGCCTCGATAAGGAGCCAGAGAGAGACAAAGAGCTATTACCCCACATACCGAGAGTCCATCTTATGCACTTTAGTTCTCAAAGGGGGCCAATTTTATTCTTCTGAAAAGCAAGACATAGATGTATTTAAAGGTTTCTTTTTTTTCCCCCCCGGGCTGCACTTGGCGGCACGCGGGATCCTAGTTCCCCAATCAGAGATGGAACCCATGACCCCTGCCGTGGAATCACAGAGTGCCAACCACTGGACCACCAGGGAGTTCCCTAAAAGTTTCTTTATAATACATTAATCATACTGTAAATTACTCTGTTTTGTTGCATCCCCGTCTCAAAATAGGCCCTTGAGAAGTAGCATCAGTTATAATTACCCAGTTATGCAGGTGAGCAAAAATTGTGAGCCTTTTTAATGTCATGGAGGATTAGAGTGGAGTTTTGTTGAGTCCAAACCCAGTGCTTCCCCATTGTCTCATTCATGGTATTTGAATCTCTTTTTTTTAAATTGAAGTATAGTTGATTTATAATGTTGTTAATTTCTGCTGTATAGCAAATTGATTCAGTTATACATACATATGTACATTCTTTTTAATATTCTTTTCCATTATGGTTTATCACAGGGTATTGAAGATAGTTCCCTGTGCTATACAGTAGGACCTTGTTGTTTATCCATCCTATATATAATAGTTTGCCATTGTGTTTGAATCTTAATGACATCTAAACATTTTAATTGCTTTTGAATCTGTACTTATAATAAGCAATTCTTGTGAGGACATTTTGTAGAACACATATCTGTCATTTTTCGTTTTTCCAACAAGCATTGAATGAATTCAGCTTCACATGAGCAGCTTTTCTTTCAGAGAGAAGGGAAAATTGAGGATGAAGAAGCATCTGTGAGACATATACAATAATCCCTGTATTCTAGGGACACATAATCAAATGCAAATTAACTTAGAATTCGTTGTGGTGATATTTACAAGGTAGAATGATAAGGAGACACAATTACCTAAAACCCATCTTCTTATTTAAGAGGATAACGTGCCTCCAGAGGACATAGAGAGGGTTGCAAATCGTGTACTTGACATCCACTTACCAGTAACATCGCAAAATCTGACCCATGAATTTGACAAAACACGGAAACTTATGCAACTCTGTGAGGACTACAGGACAGAGGAGAACAGGCTAAATAAAGCAGCAGATGGAGCCCGAAAGGTTTTGGTGAAGGCAAAAGCAGCTGAGTAAGTACAGTATTAATATTCTCCTCCTCCTCTAACAGGCCATCTGCCAAAAGGCCATCTGAAAAATATTTGCCTAAGGAGCTATAACGTTCAAATGAAATTACCCTCTGATCGTTCATTGCCCAAAATGAGGGCTAAGCTGTCTGTGGAGGTGCCCCAGAAAGTTGGGAAACTGGGAGGCATTGTGCAGAGATGCTTGTTTCCCATTTTCCTTAGTGTCTGAATGCCCTTCCAGTGTCTGCTACCTCTTTATACCAATATACACCAATAAATGCCATGTATTAATTATATGCCAATATCTTAACAAGTGCTGGGACTGTCTGTGTATTCTTCCTTTCTTGCATACCTATTTATTTTTTTAAAAAATCTTTATTGGAGTACAATTGCTTTACAATGGTGTGTTCGTTTCTGCTGTATAACAAAGTGCATCAGCTATACATATACATATATCCCCATACCTCCTCCCTCTTGCATCTCCCTCCCACCCTCCCTATCCCACCCCTCTAGGTGGTCACAAAGCACCGAGCTGATCTCCCTGTGCTATGCGGCTGCTTCCCACTAGCTATCTATTTTACATTTGGTAGTGTATATATGTCCATGCCACTCTCTCACTTCGTCCCAGCTTACCCTTCCCCCTCCCCGTGTCCTCAAGTCCATTCTCTATGTCTTGCATACCTATTTTTGTTTCTTTCTGTATTTACTACAATATCAGTATTTTGAAAATCTAGAGTAAAAAAAGTATATCACATTAAAAATATGACGGTGAGACAGAGAAGAAGTGAACACTAGTGCCCCAGGAGTAATACAGGAGTAGAATGATATATACAGTACACAAAGTCCACTAACTCTTGCTTCCTTTTGCCCTTGTCGACTTAGCCAAGCAAAGAGGAAAAGCCACCTTGATGTTTTTATGATCATGGGGTGCTGTGAGTCCAGGTCATAGGGTCAGTGGATGATGGTACCATCATCAACACCCACCACCATTTTTGGACGCCCAGAAGCAGAGTTGAGACCTGAGCTGCCTTCACTGTCTCATCACCCACCTATACAGATGAAGTGCACCAGACTCCACTGAAAGCCCAGCCCCTTCTGGTTTTAATATTTCAAACTAGGAAGATTAAGCAACTGGGCACAATCATGCAGCAATTAAAAATGATGCTGACGAAGGATTTTTAGTAACATGCAGAGATTCTTACAGTGTAATGTTAATGCTTGTAAAAAGAAGATAACAGATTATACGTGGAAGAGGATCTCAATCATGAAAAGAAAAAACCTGGTAGGACAAAAATGCTAGAATGTGCCAATATCTTAACAGGTGGTGGTAGGATTACTGGTAAATTTTCCCTCCCTGCTATTTTTTTCTTCTTTCTTCTTTTATTGGGGTACTTTCTAAATTTACTATAATGAGCAGTACATTGAAAATCTAAAGGAAAAAAAGAATTCAGTAAAAAGATATGGGGGAGGGGGGAGTTATGAGAAGGAAAGCCTCTAGAACCCTCACTGTAATTGTAGAGAAAAAAGTATAGAAAGGGAGAGCAATATACTGTATGATTCCAACTATAGGATATTCTGGAAAAAGCAAAACTATGGAGACACAGTAAAAAAAGATCAGTGGTTGCAGGGGTTGAGGGGAGGGATGAATAGGCAAGCACAGGAATTTTAAGACAGTGGAAACACTCAGTTTGATACTGTAATGATAAATACATGTCATTATACATTTGTCCAGACCCCTAGAATGGACACCACCAGGAGTGAGCCCTAATGTAAACTGTGGACTTTGGGTGTTTACAATGTGTCAGTATAGGTTCATCAGTTGTAACAAATGGACCCTCTGGTGCAGGATGTTGATAATTGGGCAGGTTATGCATGTGTGACGGCAGGGAGTGTGTGGGAAATCCCTGTACCTTCCTCTCAATTGTGCTGTGAACTTAAACTGCTCTTAAAAAAAAAAAGCTGTGTGTTTTTTTTTTTTTTTCTTCAACAGAGAGAAGGATTATCACCCGGAGGAGAGGCTGGGTTGGATGGGGAAGGGGTTGTTTTGCCATTTAGCTGTTTTTGCTCTCACACAAGCATTTCTAATGATGCCTCTGCTAAGATCTATTTCCCTGACTTTGTACCTTCTTCCAAAGGTGCTTCTGAGCCCACAGACCTAAGTATCTGGTGAATGTTGACTTGAGGTGAGCTCATTTCTGTAAAATAGACTATCACCTGGAATGCTTGTGATGGTAACCTCTGACTGGGCCCCTGGGCAGCTGGAATGTCAGCGAAGCTTAAATAAACCTGAATAAACACAGCCTGAAAACGCAGGGCCTTTCGTTCTCTTTTGCTCCCTTTGGAGCCTCTTGACTACCCCGCCCCCTATTCCAAAAAGGATTTCAAGAGCGTTACTTAAGTTTGAGAAATCAGAGAACTGGAATTGGCCAAAGATAGTTTTTTTTTGTTCCAAGCTTGGCAGTTTTATCCCCCAAACCTCTCTGCTTATGACAAGTTAAGAAGAAACGAGACCTGTAACCTTGATTTCCATATCTGGCAAAATCTGTATCTATGCATGCATATGTACGTGCTTTTACTGGCATCTAAATGTACCTATGTCTCAAAAGGAAGACTTCAGCACTTTGCCTTGCTTAAGAGTGATTTCAATTGACTTTATAAATAATTCAGTAAAGTTTTTGAGTCGAATGAACTCTCAAGGTGAAATAAATGAATAATTGTATATTTATCTAATCTGATATGTTAATATCTTAGAAAAGCAGCAAATGTTCTATTAAATCTCGACAAAATGTTGAGTAAGTTGCAACAAGTTCACATCACTCAAGTACGGGCAAGTTCTACCATCACACAGCTGACTGCCCAGATAACAAAAATAAAAAAGAACGCCCTGCAGGTATTTCTCTATCTTCCTTGAAACTAACCTGAAATAGACTTTGAGTGTGAAGACAGCACAGTTTTTATATCTCATCTTACCTGTCTGATGGAATTATTATGATGATAAATAAGATTATGATAGTATTATGTGTTTAATTAATGTTCTACAGAGTTATCCTGGCATTATTTCATCTCATTGTTGACCAAGCCTGGGGGACAAAGCAGGTGTTACCATCAGCTTGTAAATGAAGAAACTAAGACTCACGGAGGTTAAGTCACTCACGTAATGTCTCGCAGCTAATTAATGGTAGATGTGAGGCCAGTATTTATCCCTTCTGATACCAGGGAAAGTAACGGACTTCTGAAAGCTCACCAACCAAAGAAATTAAGTTAATTGTTGCCAGATTTTTATAACAAAATATGCATGAAATCTCATCAGCGTATCCTAAGACTGAAAGACTATCTTACCTGAAAGAAAGGGTTCCATCCACTGTTTGGCAGGAATAAAGCCACGGTTTAACCCAGGGGATGGATCCAGAAGAGGAAGCCTGGCAGCTGGAGGACAGAACAGGACCTAGACTGAGAGTCTGTGACGTATCTCCCTCCAACACATCTTCTTCCCAGCAGATTGCAAGCTTCTCGGTCTCTGTTCTTCCCCGGAGTCTTAGATATCTAAATACATGCATCATGAAAAGAAAAGCAGAAAGCACCAGCACAGGAAGTCGTGCACCTGGAAATAAAAAGCTTAGATATGAAGAGGTTGCATATATACAGGAGCAAAAAATAAAGAAGGCCTCCGGGTTTTCCCCTTCTAGACATCTACTCTAGAACAGGGGTTGGCAAAATACGGCCCAAGGGCCACAGGGACCCACCAACTGTTGTATCCAAAGTCACACCGCTTTATTGGAATTCAGCCACATATTGTCCATGGATGCTTTTGCACTACAATGGCACAGAGTTGAATAGTTGCAACAGAGATTTTATGGACCACAGAGTGTAAAATATTTACTAGCAGGCCCTTTACAGAAAAAGCTTCAAGATTCCTGCTCTAGAAAAACTCCCACCTATGCCCAAGGGCCTAGGAAGGGGCTTCGATTTCTAACAGCATGGTAGACCAGTATATCAAGGAGCCATCTAGTAGGAAAAAACCTGAAAATGGTAGATATTTTAACAATTTTTTAAATGCATAGCTGAATTGGTAAAAAATGGAGGAAATCTTCAGAGGCCAATAATGACCGGAAAACATGATCCCGACAGATAATCAAGCATGAACCTGATGGCAGTCAGAGGGCAACTGTCAATCCCTGGTGTATTAAAGCTGCTGGTTTCCCTGGCTGCCATGAGTAATAGACAGAAAACGAAGCCCATGCAAGGAGGGGATGAGGCCCCTGCACAGAGAGGAGACCCCAAAAGGCAAACCCTCAAGGAAATGTTAAACTATTTCAGAGAGAGGAAGAGGCAGTTAAGATATTAGCCTGTGCATGGAGGGGGAGAGTCTTCACTAAGAATTATTAACAAGCTGGCTCTCAGGTGAGATGGGGCCAGAATTCACACTACCTGGGTGGCCCTGGTAAACCAAGCTAAAAATGTCATTTAAAGTGGTCCTGGGTTGTCAGGGCCCTCAGATGCCTGACAGAGGCAATGAGAAATCCTTTCCAAAGGAAATGTACCTTAAAACCAAGCCTCAAAGGATTCCCTTGAAACACACAATAAAGAAACAAATCGCCTTAAGCAAGAGTCCATCAGAAACAGTAAACAAGAGAATCAGAATGCAGGAGACTTCGGATATTACCATTATTGGATATCCAGTACAAAATAAGAATGTTTATTACGCTTAAGGAAAATCAAAGAAGGCATGAAAGTTTGACCAAAGAACAAGAGACAAGAGATAACAAATGACCTGTCAGACTTCTAGACGTGACAAGTATAGTCGCTGAAATAAGAAACAAGTATAAGGTGTTCATTATTGTTTATAAGGGAGAAAAAAATTAGAAGCCACCTGCATCCATCGGAAAATAGAAAAATAAATTTTTGTATATTCAAACAATGGAACACTTTAAATTGGTAAAAGTGAATAAAGAATTAAAAAAATTAAGAATAAAAAAAGAAAAAAAAGAGTTATGCAAATTAGGTGACCTGTACAAGAATAATTTTGAATTAAAAAATTCAAGCTGCAGAAATACACAGGATGATGTATTTGCATAAAGTTTAAAAGTAGAAAATACTGTATATTGTTAGAAATACCAAATAAGATGAGTTAAAAGCATGTAGAAGTATATGGAATGAGAAATATTAGATTCAGAGTAGTGGTGATCTTTAGGGGGGAGGGGGTGATGATGGGGGTGGTACACCCAGGGTCTTGGCTCACTGGCAATGTTTATTCTTAAGCCAGCTGGTGGGTACACGGATACGTGCCACATCTTCTCCTAGACCCTCTTGTCTGTCTGAAATATTTTTTTATAACATTTTTTTAAGGAACAGAAAAAGCAAAGGAACGATTTCCTTTCCCTTTACACCTAGCTTGTTTTCAGAGGGGTCATTACATCATGTATTTTCTTGTTTGTTACATAAAGAGACTTTCTCCTTTCTGGTCTCTCAATCAACAACAGGCTAAAAATCAGGCCCGGGAGACTGAGAATGTGCTGGACTTCGCAAAGCAACAGTCAGCGCAGGAGGGTGGACTTGCCCGGCTGCAGACCAAGTTGCAAAGGAATCGAGACGAGGCCGTCCGTGTGGGAGCTCAGGCTGAATCGGCCCGGCGCCAGGCTGGGGGCCTTGAGGAGGTCATTGGTCCTACCCCTGCCACTAAGAGCAGACAACAGTGCTTCTTTGAAGGATAATCCCTTCACCCCCAGATTTTTGTGCCATTTGTCAGCATTTCCTTTAGTGCTGGTCCATGCTCAGCAGTGCATGTTTGTAGGGACCCCACTGGGCATGGAGATGCTTCTGTAAGTGGAGTGCTGTCTCCAAAGAAGACAGGTTTTTGGCCAGATTATGTTAGAGTGTTCAGCCCCATCTACTCATCCCGTATTACTAGTGACATCTTGGTCCCATTTTTCCTAAACTTCCAACCATTCACAATTTATGTCATGGGTCTATGCTGTATGTATTCACATCTGCCCACATATACAATACAATCTGATTGATCCCTTTACTCTAATTAAATCACAAAACAAAGAAGTGAAAGTCATCTGCCAAAGGGAATAGATCAAGTTACAGAAATCAGAGTGAGTTCATGAAACAGTTGTGGAAAATGGCCTGTTCATTTCGGTTGCTGAAAGAAGCTATCAACTCATTTTCTTAGCAGGAAATCTTTGGTTGGTCACATTAATATAGCAGCTTAAGCAAAAGAAAGAGGTTGAAGTGTTCTTGTAATTGGTGTATACTCTTGCTCTTAATTCCTAATGTGCTGGGTGCATTTTCCACTGACTTGGGAGTTGAGGGCGTTTTCTATGGAACAGAGGATGAGAAAGGTGATTCCTGCCCACCCTCTACCACTTCCATAGTGCGTTCCTGGGTCTGGCGGTTATTCATCTATGTAACGTTCCAGGTTGTCAGCCACTCAGCTGACCCTGAAGATTTCCCTTCTAAACGCGAGGAACCCTTCACACCCTCCTGCCTCCCTGCCTCCCTTCCTTCCTCATTCCCCTTTCACCTTTGTGCCAAACAAATACTGTGTCCTTGCTGCTTCTGAACCTTCACCACTCTCTCTGACCTTCACCTTGCACTTGCAGCTGTTCGACCCCACTGAACCAAACATTTGTCACGGGCAGAACGGGCTCAGTTCTGTTCTCTGTTATCTCTGACCTTAACGTAGTTCAGGACAAGTCGTTGCCTTAACATGAAAAAATGCTTGATATTTTGTAACAGAAACATTTTATTTGTGACTAACTAAAGCTGAGCATTTTTTCAACCTGAAAAAAAAAGACCCAAGCCATGCAAATAAAAGCCCTGTCAGAAATATCAGAGTGACTCAAGCGTCACTGGCTGGCTGATGGTTGCGCTTATTCCTTTTATGAACGTTATCAGGCAAACATCACGCACGTGTGCATGCTTTATAAATATTTTCTGATGATGGGAGCGTTGCTTTGTTACAGGAGCTTGCTGCGCTACAATGTCAATATGCTATTCTTCAGCATAAGACAAGCGCGCCAGGACTGGCAAAGGAAACCTTAGGGAAAGTGAAACAGCCAAGAGATACAGCAGTCAAACTGGCTGCAGATACAGAGGACAAGGTAAGAAGAATAACAGGTACCTATTCTTTAGATGTTCTCAGCTTTATTGAGGTATAATTGCCAAATAGAATTGTATGTATTTAAAGTGTACCCCGTGATGATTTGATGGACGTGTGCATTGTGAAATGACTACCACAGTTAACACCAGCTCACATGTTTACTTTTTGTGTGTATGTGGTGAGAATGCTTCAGATCTACCCACATATACAATACAATCTGATTGATCCCCAGAACCCACGCATCTTATAACTGGAAGTTTGTACTCTTTGGCCAACATCTCCCCCCATTTCCCCATCCCCCAACCCCTGGCAGCCACCGTTCTACTCATTCTATGAGTTCACCTTTTTTTTTGTTTTTTTAGATTCCATATATAAGTGATACCATACAGATTTGTCTTTCTCTGTCTGGCTTATTTTCATTTAGCATAATGTCCTCTAGGTTCGTTCATGTTGTTGCAAATGGTAGGATTTCCTTGTTTGTCGTGATGAATTATATTTACACATATATGTGTATATATCTGATGTGTGTATATATGCCTCTCACATTTTCCTTATCCAGTCATCCATTGACAGACGCTCAGGTTGTTTCCATGTCTTGGCTATTGTGAATAGTGCTGCAGTGAACACAGGAGTACAGATATCTCTTTGAGATACAGATTTGGTTTTCTCAGATATATACACGCATCCGGGATTCCTGGACCATGTTGTAGCTCTCTCTATCCTTTTACCCACTCCCCCAGTTTGACAATAACATCATAATACTCCACCTTTCTGGTAGAACATATACCAATTTCAATTTATCATTGACACAGTTTAACCACTTCTGAGTCCACCGAGGAGAGAGAAGTAGGAGCTGGGTTTGTGACTGTAATGGAATATGCCTCGTGCCTGATTTTATGTCAACAAATATTGATGAGCTCTGTCTGCATTAATTGGAACACACTGAGATTGCCTATGGTCACCTTGAAATGCCCTTGTCCTAACTTGGTACTTCTCAACCAGGGGTGATTTTATCCCCTCCCCTGGGGATAAAAATGTCTGAATACATTTCTGCTTGTCACAACAACGTCTAGTGGACGGAGGCCAGGGATGTTGCTAAATGTCCTGTAATGCACAGGACATCCCCCTGACAGTGAACAATTATTCTGCCCAAAGTATCAGTAGTGCCGAGGTTGGGAAACCCTGTCCTAAGCTATGCTGCTCATTTTCTCCTCTCCTGCAAGTTACTTTTTTGGAGTTATGATCTAGACTCTAGGGTGCTAAGTCATTTATCATGGGTCTGTAGGTAGCAATCCAGAAGGAAACATACTCTGAAAAAAATGGAAATTTTGATGCACAAAAGGTGTAGTGAACATAAAACACATACAATCAGAAAGGTAATCAGAGTGTTTTTTCCACAGCTGATATTCATGATTGTTCTGGGCAATCATCATGTCCTGAACCACCTCTAAATCATCAAGAAATATCGAATGATAAGTGGTCTAGTTTTACTTCTAGTTGTATTTATTGTCTCCCAAAACTTTAAAATTAACCATATTCATTTCGAATATAAGTAACTCTCAAAATACTAAAATAACCCAGGGACTTCCCTGGCAGTCCAGTGGTTAAGACTCTGCGCTCCCAATGCAGAGGGCACAGGTTCGATCCCTGGTAGGGGAACTAAGATCCCACATGCCGCAGGATGGGGCCAAAAAAAAAAAGAAAAAACCAACTCTTACTTACAAATGCTACTTTATTATAAAATGAGTCGTCGGCCCTACAACTATTTATATCATCGTTATGAAATGAAAAAAATGAAAATGCAACATTAGTGTGGGCCAAAGTCAGGAAAAATGCATACCAAACTGTTACCATTAGATATCTCTGGGGGCAGGGAGGGTGAAGAGGAAAACACTACTTTTTACATTTACAGAATTGTTTTAAAAAGTAGTGAGTTTTTTTCACTTTCAGTATTTTCTTAATAATTTTAAAAAGGAAATACTAGGAAAGATTCAAAAAGACAAATGTTGTTTTTACCTTGCACTCCATAGGCGATACCATGAAAAATCAGTTTCTATTATTCCCAGACCTTGGTCCTTCCTGTGAGAACAAAAACACAGGGAGGACCTTTTCTGTCTTATATTTTATGTCAGGGTCTACATTGTTTCCACTTTTCCTTATAGACTAAAACTTTCACAGTTCTTAAAATTAGGTTGGAAGAGAAGTTTAAGTCAGGGGACTTCTCAGATCAAAAGCAATGCATTCTACTACTTTTTTTTTCTCTCACTGTAAGGCTGTTTTCGCAACTCAACAAGATAGGAAACTAAGACAGTGGTTTGGCCCTCTTCCCAACTCTGTCACTTGAGAAGAGGCTGAACCACAAGGTCTGTGCTCTATTCCCCTCTGTTAGGAAGAGATGCCCATGGGATTGCAGAAAGGAGCCCTGACTTAACTTGACAAGGTCAAAGTGGAGAAAGTGGGGAGTGGGCCCCAGTCTGCAGCCAGGGTCCCTCCACAGAGCTTTGTGTCAGTCAGCATCCCAGCAAGGAATGAAAAGCACACTTGGATGTAATTCTGGATTGTGTGTTTATAAGCGGAGTTGTCTCAGTTATCTATTTACTGCATCACAAACTGTTCCCCAAACTTAATGGCTTAGAACAACAAGTGTGCACTGTTTGTGTGTGGTTTGCCTGGGTGGTGCAGGTCTCTCCTGGGGTGTTACTCAAGCAGCTGCATTGTCTGATGGGTCAGCTGGCAGGTCTGCCAGGGCCCAGGCTTGGCTGAGATGCTGGGCCTCTCTCCACAGGGTCTTTCCTTCCAGGCTGCTTTATAGCCTGGTGGATACAGGGTTCCGTAAGAATGGGCAGAAGGCCCGAGGCTCTTGATTGAGGTCCAGCAACATCATTTCTTCCACTTTCTATTGGTCAAAACAACTTGCAAAGCTGGACCTGGTTTGGGGAGAGAGGGTAAATAGACTCTATTTCTTGGTGGAAGGAACTAGGAAAAAAAAAAAAAAAAACCACAGGAATTAAGGGAATCAACCAAGGGTGTGGAAGTCCTGGGTGAGCAGCAGAGAAGCCATTAGTATCCCTGGACCTGAATGAGCCACGGGAAGGAGGAGTGTGAGTGCTGGAAGGCAGCGCTGTGAGCACAGAAGGGAGGAGGCCACCCTGTAGGAGCTGGACTTGAGAGAGAGCAGGACTGCCAGACCCTGCTGCTCACCACAGGTGCATTCCGCTCGCGCTTCCCACCCTCTGATCCCTTCTCAGAACTGGCCAGTGGCCAAGTGTGAACGAAAGCCAGAGGTCAAGGGAGCCAGGTGATGTCATCTGTGGAGGCTGGCTTTCGTTCCAGGACACAGAGCAGGATGGGGCAAGGATCTGGTGGGGCAAATGAAAAGTATCCAGCACGATCTTGTTAACTTCCTTGGTAGAAACCCAAGGATCTATTTTTCTTTTAGTACAAATACCCTTTCAATGCTGACTCCCCTGTTCAATCCCAAATGGCCCGTATTTGAAAGTTTCTGGCGATAGAATGCTCACCACCTTCCATAGCAGCTCCTTAGTCTTTGAACTGCTGTGACTACTAGAAAGTTCTCTATATTCAGACAAAAATCTTCCTTCATGGAGCTTTCACCTGCTGGTTTCATTCTGTGTCCTCAGGATGACCAAAAACACATTTACTCTGCTTTTCTGGCCACACATACTTGAAAACAGCTATAGCACATGCCCTGAATCTTCTTTCTCAACTCATGGGTATGAAACGTAAACATAAAAGTTAATTCAACTTTTGTTCACAAGACAATTTCATATTTCTCTAGCAATCTAGCTTGTTCCTCTAAACGCATGCTACATGCTAGTTTGACAGTTACCCCAAACCAACTGAGTATCCAGGTGTGATATGACCAAGTGAAGTGGAACATTTACCTTCCTTCCTTTAGAAGTGCCCCTTCAACCTAAGGTCAGTTTCTTTTCTAAAGGCCACCTCACACTGTTAACTATAGCTCTCTGTGCCTCTTCCATCCACTACTCTATGGGCTCCTGGTGAGGGTTTACTATAATTCTCAGGTATTTGTTGGATGAAGAATGGATAAGTGAATGGATGGATGGATGCATGGATGTGTGCATGGATGGATGCATGGATGGATTCATGGATGGATGTATGGATTCATGGATGGATGTATGGATTCATGGATGGATGTATGGATGGATAAGAGTGAAGAGCATCACTTTGCTTTTACTGTTCAGGGACTTCCATATAAGCAGGGAAGAATGAAGAAATGAACATGTCTTTTAAAAAAATGTCTTCAGTCTATTTCCTGAAAGATTGGGAAGCCCTAAAGTGATGGACACTTGTTAAAAAGTGAATATAGGAAGAACAAACCTTTGGAAATACAGCACTTCACCAAATCCAATCAAGGCTTGTCATCTGTCTTTTCATTTCTAATGAATTCTAACTAGCTTTAGACAAAAATATCAGTTTGTCTACTGATTTAGGTGAAAACCTTGAGAAATCTGGTGAAAATAAGTGCTTTATCCATTGAATCAAAACAGAAAACTAAATATGTCCTTAATTGACACATAAATCCCTGTGTTTGGTATAACATGGGTATCCAGGAGGAATCTATCAAATAGATATCATTTACTCCACTTTCTTTTTTTAATTAATTTTTATTGGAGTACAGTTGATTTACAATGTTGTGTTAGTTTCTGCTATACAGCAAAGTGAATCAGTTACACATATACATATATCCATTCTTTTGTGGATTCTTTTCCCTTGTAAGTCATTACAGAGTATTGAGTAGAGTTTCCTGTGCTATACAGTAGGTCCTTATTAGTTATCTATTTTATACATAATAGTGTGTGTATGTCCATCCCAATCTCCCAGTGTATCCCTCCTCCCCTCCCCACCTTGGTAACCATAAGTTTGTTTTCTACATCTGTGACTCTATTTCTGTTTTGTAAATAAGTTCATTTGTATCATTTTTTAGATTCCACATATAAGCGATATCATATGTTATTTGTCTTTCTCTGTCTGACTTACTTGACTCAGCATGACAATCTCTAGGTCCATCCATGTTGCTGCAAATGGCATTATTTCATTCTTTTTTATGGCTGAGTAGTATTCCATTGTATATATGTACCACATCTTCTTTATCCATTCATCCGTCAATTGACATTTAGGTCGCTTCCATGTCCTGGCTATTGTACATAGTGCTGCAATGAATATTGGGGTGCATGTATCTTTTCAAATTATGGTTTTCTCTGGGTATATGCCTGGGAGTGGGATTGCTGGATCATATGGTAGCTCTAGTTTTAATTTGTATGGAAACACAGATGACCCCAAATAGCCAAAGCAATCTTGAGAAAGAAAAATGGAGCTGGAGGAATCAGGCTCCCTGACTTCAGACTATACTATAAAGCTACAGTAATCAAAACAGTATGGTACTGGTACAAAACCAGAAATATAGATCAGTGGAACAGGATAGAAACTCCAGAGATAAACCCACGCACCTATGGTCACCTAATCTGTGGCAAAGGAGGCAAGAATATACAATGGAGAAAAGAGTCTCTTCAATAAGTGGTGCTGGGAAAAGTGTACAGCTACATGTAAAAGAATGAAATTAGAACATTCTCTAACACCATACACAAAAATGAACTGAAAATGGATTAAAGACCTAAATGTAAGACCGAATACTATAAAACTCTTAGAGGAAAACATAGGCAGAACACTCTCTGACATAAATCGCAGCAGGATCTTTTTTGATCCACCTCCTAGAGTAATGAAAATAAAAATAAACAAATGGGACCTAATTAAACATTTACTCCATTTTCTTCTTTAAGATTTAGAAACAAAGATCCAAGCTTTGAATCTAAGTAGACAAGAAAAAGCTGATCAGCTGAAACAGTAGGGAGATCAAGTCATTGCCATTAAAAATGAAATTATCGAGCAAGAAAATAAATATGCTACCTGCTACAGTTAGGCAGAGTTAAAGTGCAAAATCACCTGTGCCTTCGTTTCTGGCTTCTCATGAGCAAACCTGAGGTGCAGTGCTGAAGTTGGGAAGCACAAATGGTCAGCCTCTTCTGCCTCCATCCCCAAGCCCTCTCCTTGCCCAGTGTAGCTGTGGAGTGAAGCTTGGCCAAGGCAATGCCACTTTATATGGAATAGAAAGGGAGTAGTAAAGGGATCATCTCTGGTTTCGGAAACCTTTCCTTTTGCCTTCCTTTCCTTTCATAGCCTAAATATGACATACAATAGATATAGACATATGTACATATAACAAGTACAAATCTACAAATAAGTATGTATTCAAACTCATTTCAGTCCAGTGAACCTGAGTGTTAAATAAGTTGCTAGCAGCTGGGTTGGGGGGAGTGGGGAGTTCTAATCAATGGGAGTAAAGTTTCAGTTAAGCAAGATGAGTAAGTTCTAGAGATCTGCCATACATTATACATATAGTCAATGATAATGTATTGTACACTTAAGCATTGAGTGTAAATCTCATTAAATGTTCTTACCACAATAAAATAAAAATAAATAAATTTAAACAAATTTAAATAAATCAATATTTCTAATACTAGGTTGGCATAAATATGGATGGGATATACTAGACTGTTCTGTAGTTTCTATTTGGATTTGCTTTTGCTTTGTCTGTAAAACTCTTATTCTGTTCTGAATAAAATGCATACAATTCAAAATATAACTCGTTTTTACACCCACTCTCCTACATATTCATTCTCTCAACCAAAGGATTCTGTTTTTCCCAAATGGCACTAGAACAATGTACAAGAAGATAAATATTGAGCTACTTTTCATAATTTGTCTGCAAGCATTTTTTTAATATAAATTTATTTATTTATTTACTTATTTTTGCTGTGTTGGGCCTTTGCTGCTGCGCGCAGGCTTTCTCTAGTTGTGGCGAGCGGGGGCTATGCTTTGTTGCAGTGCGCGGGCCTCTCATTGCAGTGGTTTCTCTTTGTTGCGGAGCACGGGCCCTAGAGTGCGCAGGCTTCAGTAGTTGTGGCACATGGGCTCAGTAGTTGTGGCTCACGGCCTCTAGAGCACAGGCTCAGTAGTTGTGGCACACGGGCTTAGTTGTTCCGCAGCATGTGGGATCTTCCCGGACCAGGGCTCAAACCCGTGTCCCCTGCATTGGCAGGCAGATTCTTAACCACTGCACCACCAGGGAAGTCCGTGTCTGCAAGCATTTTTGCTGTAAGATCTGCTGCTCATTTTTAAAAGACTAGCAATCATGTTGCTATTGTTTAGTATAAAAGATCAGATTGTTTCATTTCAAAATGGATCTATGATTTTGTATTAACTTTTCTTGCATGTATGTTATATGATAGAGCACACTGGGAATGCTCTCCTTCGGAGGGATTGTTTTAAGGGAATTTGACCCCACATCTGTGATTGAGAAATCATATACATCAACACTGATGTATAAAAGAGAAGAAGCAGCTGGAACCATTTCCATTAAGGGCTGACTCATAACAGATGGATTTAATAATTCAACAAAGGAGCTTTAGGATTCCATATAAACATGGAATTTCTTTAGATGTAGGTTACTAAGGAAAATCGCAGTTTCCCTGGTGATTCTGAAGAATAGGATGAAACTTTTCTACAGGAAGGACCACCCCAGAAGTCTCTCTTGAAATACATGATTGTAATCCTCCACGCATCCAGCACTTGGACTTTTGGAAACTTCCACCAACGAACAGCCCACAGAATGAACCAGAGTCGAAGAACACGACTATCACAAACATGATTGTTTACTCCAGTGTAGAGAGTGGAACACACTCCAACTTTCCCACTAGGATGCTGACTTTCAACTTGGTACAAATGATAGTCTTAGTTTTGCAAGCATGGTGATCTGTTTGAAATAGCTACGTTCAATTGTTCTACCTTTTCAGTGGGCAGACTCTACAAGTAATAGACTGGAGAGTGAGGAAAGGGTTAAAGAGGGAAGAGTTTCTGTCCTCCCAGAGAGTTTATCAAGCAGGAAGGGAATTTACAAGAAGGATATCTGAAAGCACATAAAATTGAAGAAATGGCTGGAGAAAATGTAACCAAGGACAATTATGCATCTGGGCGTATATCCAAGATCACACCTCAGGGACACTCAGGTAAGGATGCTCATGCTGGCCCTCATAGACACTCTCCACCATCCTGTTAATTTCCAACCGCCTCTCCCTCTTGTGTCACTTTTTTTGATTAATTTATTTATTGGCTGCATTGGGTCTTTGTTGCTGTGCGGGCTTTCTCTAGCTGCTGCGAGCAGGAGCTACTCTTCGTTGCGGTGTGTGGGCTTATTGTGGTGGCTTCTCGTTGCGGAGCACGGGTTCTAGGGTGCACGGGCTTCAGTAGTTGTGGTGCGGGGGCTCAGTAGCTGTGGCTCACGGTCTCCAGAGCGCAGGCTCAGTAGTTGTGGCGCATGGGCTTAGTTGCTCTGTGGCATGTGGGAACTTCCCGGGCCAGGGATCGAACCCGTGTTCCCTGCATTGGCAGGCAGATTCTTAACCACTGAGCCACCAGGGAAGTCCCTCTTGTGTCACTTTCTCATGACTCAACATCCCTAGTAGAAGTGCCCAGTTGGCTGAGCCTTCTCATGTGCCCTGGCTGCCAGGGAGTGAGAAGAGAGAATGTCTGCCCCCTTGGGCTCTGGTAGTGGGAGGGGAATTTTGCCTCCACCTACCTTGGACTCTTCCAAGGTAGGAAGGATTTTGCTTCCAGGCATCAATGAATGACAAATTTCCATTCTAGCCCACCTCTGTGACTTCCTAATATCATAATACATTCTTCATCCCATCTTTTCTTCTAAAACAAAAACAAATGTTTCCACCAAAACACAGTGTTGCATTCACTCAGCCATCTGAAAGCATATCCCCGGTCTTCAGGGGAACCAGCCTAAGATCCCATCACTCACTCAGTGCATCCAGCTCTCAGGTGGTGTCTCCAGCTGAACTCTGTTCCTTTTCTACTTCTGTTACAAGTCTGTCTTGATGTACTGAATTCATAAATCAAAATGATAAAGTTCACTACCAACATATGCTAAGTACAGAATAGCAGTGGGGAAAGAGATTAAAAAGTTAAATATATTTTCTATTTCATAATAAAAATAGAAGTACCTATAAAACATCACATATTGAGAAACACAGAGTGAGGTCGCAGACTTCTGTAACTTCTCTAGAAGCTGTAGTTGGGATTTCTGATCTTTATATTCTGTCTTCAGCAAGCATCTCTTTGCCAGGTAGAGTGACCCAAACCTTCTTTCCTGAGGATTCTGAGCCTTGGAAGGTCCTGCACGAATGGAGGAGATTGCTCTTACATTTTTCCCTGGGACATGGCAAGACTAGACTGTCCGGATTCTAGCCGCTGTGCACCAGCGGCTCTATTTCCCTTTAAAAATCGAGATCAATTACCCCAGACAAAATTATAATTTACCCCCACCCCCCCATTTTTTCGTCTTGTTTATCCTTTAGCATGAGAAGCCTGAAAAACTGGGAAATGGTATGTATTCTAGTCAGTGGAACAACTGTTGTGCTGTCAAGTGACGAGACTTCCTTAGAGACAAGAGCCCAGAGTCATAGGTACAGGAGGTAAAATTTTGCCTGTGAGTCATTTGAATGTAAGTGTGAGCAGCATCACACATATTTCCACTCTTGGTTTTAGATCCATGTATTCTGCCTATACGATGCTTCATCAACTTTCCTGGTAGAAGGCATGGCTCTGCCTCCCATCTAAGGAAGATAATTTGATGTAAGTAGCTAAAAAGAAGAAGAATTAAATGAATTAGAGTATGTAAAGCGCCTATATATGATAGTCAACAAATAATGTGATTAGAAGATACATTTTAATTCTTCCTATAAATACTTACACACGTCAACATGCATCCATTTCCTTTGCCTCTATTATAATTATTCTAATAGTTTCCTAAATTTGAGTTGAGTGAACACTACATCAACTACCCAGCACTGGGAGGTCTGCTGAGGCATGAGAGACCAACACAGAGAAGGGTAGACTGAATTCTGACATCTCAGGGCAGGGGTTGAGGGAAGGGTAGGAGCCAGGAGCCAAGGTCACTGGGAGTAGTGACCAGGCTGGTAGAGACTGAGACTGGAAGATTCGATAGCGGGGGTGGGCAGATAGAACCTAAGACACTGACTGTGGAAGACAGAGCAAGATGGTGGACCACGGGCTGGGTAAGCCACACAGCAGGTGTGTGGGCCAGTAAGTGTGGAGAAACCCTGTTACCAGAGACCAGCTAGAAACATTTGCAACTTATCTCTGAGTTCATTATGAAGATCAGGAAAATCATTAGAGAAATTATGAATATCAGGAGACAATCGATGATGAGGTAGCTGGTGTGGTCCATTTAGGAAACAATTCTATGTCTTCTCCTAAATTAGAAACCAATCCCAGGTGAAAGGTGGCTCAGGGGCAGTAGGTGAGTGCAATTAGCCAAAGCCCCAAGGGGGCAAAATGAAGTGAAGGGAAATGGAAAGTAGATCCCGGCAAGAGCAAAGGAGCCTGATGGGGCACAGGCTGGAAAGTGCTGCTCGATATCCCTCTTCTTTCTTTTGGTAATAGAACTCCTCCATGGTTTAACCAGGCACACGGCTGCCTACTTAGACTCCATTTCTCAACCTCCCTTGCGGTTCAGTATGACCACGGGACTCAATTCTGACCAGGATGTTCGTGAGAGTGTTGAGTGTAACTACAAGGGCACAACCTTCAAAGGAACCTGTTTAGAAATAGACTCAGACACAGAAAACAAACTTATGGTTACCACAGGGAAAAGGGAGGAGAGGGAGGGATAAATCAGGAGTTTACGATTAACAGATACAAACTACTATATATAAAATAGGTAAACAACAAGGACCTACTGTATAGCACAGGGAACTATAGTCAATATCTTGTAATAACCTACAATGGAAAAGAATCTGAAAAAGAATATATATATATATACACATATATGTATAACTGACTCACTTTGCTGTACACCTGAAATTAACACAACATTGTAAATCAACTCTACGTCAATTAAAAAGAAAAAGTAAAAGGAAGCTGTTTGCCCTTTGTGGTAGGCAGAATAATGGCCTCCAAAAGATGTCCATGTCCTCATCTCTGTAACCTGTAAGAATAGGTTATATTACATGGTGAAGAGCAATTAGGCTTACAGGTGGAATTATGGTGCTAATCTACTAATCAGCTGACCTTGACGCAGGGCAATCAGCCTGGATTACCCAGGTGGGCCCAATGTAATTATAAAGGTTTATAAACGTGGAAGGAGGCGGCAGAGAGAGACGCCAGGCTGGGAAGGGTTTGGCCGATGCTGGTGGTTTTGAAGCTGGAAGAAGAGGACCCTAGAAGCTGGAAGAAGCAAGGAAAAGGATTCTCCTCCACTGGTTCCACAAAGAGAGCACAGCCATGCGACTCCTGGACTTCAGCCCAGGGAGACCTGGGTCAGACGTCGAACCCACAGAACTGTAAGGTAAAGTCATGTTGTTTTAAGTCCTGTGTTTATGGTGATTAGTTACAGCAGCTATAGGAGACGAATCCACCTTCCATTTGTTTTTTCAGCCTTCAGCTGGGCCAGAATATGGTGAGTCAGATGTAACCATGTAGAAGAGGATGACACTGGTGAAACAAGGTAAAAGCAGTACGGGTCCCTGGACGGCTGTACCGGTGAGGGTTCTGGCAGGAGACAAGGGCATAAGCTGGACAGTTTAATAAGGAACTGTTGACAAAGATGTGGACAGGGAGAAGGAAAGCCATAAAGGACAGCAGGCCAGATCCAGCACCAGGCAGGGGGCTATTGCCACCGTTGGACAGGGGTGAGGAGAGAGGGTGAAAACAACAGACTAAAGATGGAGTGCGTAGAAGGGGCATTCAACAGGACCTGTAGGGACTTCCCTGGCCGTCCAGTGGTTAGGACATGGTGCTTTCACTACGGTGGTCCGGGTTCAATCCTTGGTCGGGGAACTAAGATACCGCAAACCGAGAGGGGCGATGAAAAAAGAAAAAGCAACCTGTGATCTCTGGTTGAGGGATGTAGCCAACTGTGACCACTCTGCGGAGAGTCTTGGGGCATAAACACCCTGCAGTCCTGCCCCCACCCCAGGTCTGATCTCTTGCTAGTGCTTCCCATTAGCTGAACCAAGGAACTGGGTTGATGTGTCCAAGTAGCTCCGCCTCTGGGGGCAGGGGGAGCGGGGGCACGTCGGTCTCGAGAGGTCCAGTGACCTTGTGGTTTAAAGCTGTCTGTGCCTGACTCCCCTGGACTACCTGCCAGCTTGAACTTGTATAAGGTAGAAAAGCAAACCCCTCCTATTTATGTCACTATGATTTTGGTCTGTGTCAAAGCAGCTGAACCAGCGTTCTCACCAGTATCTTCGCGGTGCTAAGGGGACTCTAAACCCTCTCCAGACTGCTACAGCAGTCCCCTCTCTGCCCCGCATTAGGGGGACAGGGGCCCAAGGGTCAGGTGATAAGTGCAAATCCTGGTTTGTCCCCTACACGATCTCAGGTGATTCACAGTCTCTCTGAATCTTAAGTCTTTATTTCCTTCAGCTGTAAAATGCCAGTGAATAGACCTGGGCTCCCCACCAGGATCACAGAGCCAATTCGAGTGAAAGGGCTTTGAGTAGAGTGAGGTGTTACTGAAATCCTTTAAGAAATAATGACTATCCCGTTGTAATTGGTACACCTGTATTTCCCTTCCACCGTCGCTCCTGTAGTGTTGTCCTCCGTGAAATCCTAACTGTTATCTCTCCTCCAAACCAGCCCTTTCCTTAAGGGAAACCTCACTTTACCCTGCAGTCCCCTCTCTCTGGCCTGGTTCACAGCCCTTTCTCTGAAGCTCTCTCTTCTGTTGCCAATTGGCTGATAAACCTTCCCCGCCTAACCCGAGAGTAAGTTCCCTGAAGACAGAGTATGTCTTTGGCCACATCAGTGTCCCTTTTAGAACTCGGCACAATGCAGAACCCGCTAAATATTTGCTCTCTTACACATTAGTTTCATAAATCGACTCCAAAGTGTTGGAAGTCGGGCATTCTTTGGACCACTGCTGACTTAGAAGTTTTTCCACTGTAATGTGAAACCAGCTCACCCTATGGGTCAACTCTCTAAACATGTATTCGAGAATAATTCAAACCTCTACTTCCATATTTGGAGGAAACACTGCCACATGGGAAGAATACATAAGACAACAGAAATCCTCTTCCGCGTCTCCCTCCCCCTCGGTAACTAACCCGCTCCAGAGCAGCTATTGCAAATCCTTCCCCCCACCACCTTTTTCTGGAAACTCCTCCCCCACTAAAAGCTCCCCCCAGGCCAAGCGCTTCACTCTCTTGTGTTGCCTCCTCTGCCCTCAGATCTAGTGTCTTTGCTTTGCTCTTGCTCGCGCTTGCTTTCCCCTGGCCACGTACGTGTGTTTATAGGACTGTTGACGTTTTCCAAGTCACAGGGCATACACGAGGGCAAGTCACTCCCCAGCCAAGGACGTCCTCACTGACAGGTGACAGCGCGCTTCCCAGGCAGAGCCCACTGAGCCGGGGGAAGCACGGCCTCTCCTCTCCACTCAGTCAGCCTTTGTCTAGAAAAAGTGACTGCGGTTAAGTGACTAAGCATAGAACGCTAAAGGACACGTTTGAGAACCTACTTTTATAAATATTAGATGTATAACGGTTTATATATTTATGTATACACTTCAAGATATATGCAAAATTTGTATAAATGCAACTAGAATCGGTAGGCTTCTCAGTAACCCTTAGTCATTAAACAAATCAGTTTAATCAAACTCTCCTGTGTAGGAACCGTCCCACTGCCCTCACCACCCCTTGCCCCCAACCTCACCCACCCTTCACAAACATGCCACACCCCTCCCCAAGCAAGCTTGACTAGAACTTTCTTTTTTTTTAACTCACTTTATGCTTGTAACTAAAAGTTCTTTCCCAGCCCTGATTCTCGTGCTTCAGAAAAGGGAACAACTTTGAAACGTGGACCGAAGTACTCACCGTCTTTTTCCATTATAAGCTTTAAGGCTCTTAGTAACGAGCTGCCTGCTTACAATTTCTCAGGAGTCCCCTGTTTCTTCTTTCATGTTCCGTGCCCTCAGCCCTCTGTTTCTTCTCTTGTGAGAGTAGAAGAAGGAGGATATTTTTTCCCTCTTCAACATAAAGCAGCCAAAGCAGACCTGCTCTTAGCACCTCAGACATCAGCACCTAGCTTTGTCTCTTCTGGGGAATAACTTGAACCGACATATAATCTTTTTTTTTTTAGTTGAAGTGTAGTTGATTTTACAGTGTTTCAGGTATACAAGTGATTCAGTTATATGTATATATGTATTATTTTTCAGATTCTTTTCCCTTATAGCTTATTACAGCATATTGAATGTAGTTCCCTGTGCTATACAGTAGGTCCTTGTTGTTGATCTATTTTATATATAGTAGGATGTATCTGTTAATCCCAAATTGCTAATTTATCCCTCCCCGCCTTGCCCTTTGGTAACCACAAGTTTGTCTTCAATGGCTGTGAGTCTATTTCTGTCTTGTAAGTTCATTCGAACCTACATATAATCTTTAACTTATCAAATTCTGAGTGCCATGGCAGAAGGCTTCTCCTGCTCTACCTACATGTCTCTGATTCAGCCTGCCACCTGAACGAACTTTGTTACATGAAGCAAGCTTACTACAATCTATATTAAACATTAATCTGAACATATAGGGATTTTGATCAGAGATACAAAGTGTCTTCTTCACTGTCATGGAATTTGTGATTTTTTTTTTTTTTAAACACTCAAGTGTTTGATTTACAGCGATATCTGACATAGTTCCACGTGCAACCATAGCTCTGTTGATGACAAGCACCAAAGGCTAGGGTTAGATGGTTGGTTGCATTTTATCTTACATTCACTAGGTAGTAATAGATTAAGGATACTGCATTTCAGAGCTCTCTCTAGTCATCCCAACGTGGCACCAAGAATTAAAATCTAACCTTAATAGTAGTGGTACTTTCCTGCAGTGAAGACTTTGAAATATTTAGCCCACAAAACGTTCTCAGTGGTGTAAAAAACCAAACAAAAAACCCCAATAATAAAATCCACCAGTGGAAGAGGTTACCTCTCAAGGGAAAAGATATAAAATGACTGTCAGAAATACTAGATGCAGCTGGGCAAACCCTTAGACACTAGATGCAGGCATCTCCGGAGCTCTCACACCTAATATGCTCCCTGACCCTGCCTCTTGCTCAGGAAAGAGGTTTAAGAAATCCCAAATGCAAGAGATCTAAACAATTGTCTGGTCCCATCCCCTCATTTTGTGTAGAGCACCTAGGTTAATTTAGCCAGGGTCACACAGCTAGTCGGCAGAAATGCCAAGGCAGGTGTGATAGGAAATACATCCCTCTCTCTCGCCCTCTCTTTCAAGACCACTTGCTCTTTTAACTGGTCTTAGGCTCTACTTAATGGGCCATCAAATCCAGCAAAAGTGGCTTGTCTTAGAAGTTAAATATTTTTAACGTTAATATTTCACAGAAAGTCTTCCTTTCTGCTTGGAAAAAAAAAAAAAAGGTCAAAGTAGCTAACCAAATAGAAATACTTTATCCTTAATGTGTGAACAAAAAAGTATACTCTTTTCAAACTAGTATGTCTTTTGAGAGAATATCCAACTCCATGAGCATATCATTGTAGTTATTAAACACAATCGACTGAATTATTTTCAGTCCTCAAAACTCTCCATGTAGTTTAAAAAAGAAATAGGACTACAATGTAACATAAGTACAAGATAGGCCAAATTTTAGGTATGAAGCTTTATTATATCTAAAATTTATTACAATATATATTTAACAAATTCATTTGATCATGTAGGAAAAGAAAATAAACCTAACTACTAAAAGAACTACTTGTTTGGGAGCATTAGTTCTATATGATATAAAAATTTCTAGGACTCTGTAATAACCAAACAGCCATCCAGATTATTACTTCTGTGAAAGTACATATCTAAATTAGTCCATGCTTTTTTTCCTAAAGTATAGTTGATATACAATATTGTGTTAATTACTGCTGTACAGCAAAGTGATTCAGTTATACATATATATATATACATTCTTTTATTTTTTCCATTATGGTTTATCATAGGATATTGAATGTAGTTCCCTGTGCTGTACAGTAGGACCTTGTTGTTTATCCATTTTGTATATAAAAGCTTATATCTGCTCACCCCAACCTCCCAATCCATCCCTCCCCCAACCCCCTCTCTGTTGGCAACCACCAGTCTGTTCTGTATGTCCGTGTTTCTGTTTCATAGATAGGTTCGTTTGTGTCATATTTTAGATTCCACATGTAAGTGATATCATACGGTATTTGTATTTCTCTTTCTGATTTACTTCACTTAGTATGATCATCTCTATCCATGTTGCTGTAAATGGCATTATTTCATTCTTTTTTATGGCTGAGTAGTATTCCATTGTGTATATATACCATATCTTATTTATCTTTTCCTCTGTCAATGGACATTGAGGTTGTTTGTATGTCTTGGCTATTGTGAGTAGTGTTGCTATGAACATAGGGGTGTATGTATCTTTTCAAATTATGGTTTTCTCTGGATATATGCCCAGGGGTGGGATTGCTGGGTCATATGGCAACTCTATTTTTAGTTTTCTGAGGAAGTTCTGTACTGTTTTCCATAATGACTGTACCAACTTACGTTCCCACCAACAGTGTAGGTGGGTTCCCCTTTCTCCACACTCTCTCCAGCATTTGTTATTTGTAGACTTTTTGATGATGGCTATTCTGACTGGTGTGAGGTGGTACCTCATTGTAATTTTGATTTACATTTCTCTAATGAGTGATGTTGAGCGTCTTGTCTTTTTTTTTAATACATTTATTGATTGATTGATTTATGGCCGCGTTGAGTCTTCGTTGCTGCGTGCAGGCTTTCTCTAGTTGCGGCGAGCAGAGCTACTCTTTGTTGCGGTGCAGGCTTCTCATTGCAGTGGCTTCTCTTGTTGCAGAGCACAGGCTCTAGGTGCACGGGCTTCAGTAGTTGTGGCACATGGGCTCAGTAGTTATGGCTCGCAGGCTGTAGAGTGCAGGCTCGGTAGTTGTGGCACACAGGCTTAGTTGCTCTGTGGTATGTGGGATCTTCCTGGACCAGGGATCGAACCCGTGTCCCCTGCATTGGCAGGCGGATTCTTAACCACTGCGCCACCAGGGAAGTCCCTTGAACATCTTTTCACGTGCCTACTGGCCATGTGTATGTCTTCTTCTGAGAAATGTCTATTTAGGTCTTGTGCCCATTTTTCAGTTGGGTTGTTTTGTTGTTGAGTTGTATGAGCTTGTTGTGTATTTTGGAAATTAAGGCTTTGTCGGTCGCATTGTTTGCATATATTTTCTCTCAATCTGTAGGCTCTCTTCTTGTTTATGGTTTCCTTTGCTGTGCAAAAGCTTGTAAGTTTGATTATGTCCCATTTGTTTATTTTTGCTTTTATTTCTATAGCCTTGGGAGACTGACCTAAGAAAACATTGGTATGATTTATGTCAGAGAATGTTTTGCCTATGTTCTCTTCTAGGAGTTTTATGGTGTCATGTCTTAAGTCTTTAAGCCATCGTGAGTTTATTTTTTTTGTACGGTGAGAGGGTGTGTTCTAACTTCATTGATTTACATGCAGTTGTCCAACTGTCCCAACACCACTTGCTGAAGAGTCTGTCATTTTCCCATTGTATATTCTTGCCTCCTTTGTCAAAGATTAATTGACTGTCATTGCTGAAGAGTCTGTCATTATTCATATGCTCTCTATTCTGTCCTTTTGATCCGTATGTCTGTTTTGTGCCAATACCACACTGTTTTGGTTACTGTGGCTTTGTAGTATTGTCTGAAGTCTAGGAGGGTTATGCCTCCTGCTTTGTTCTTTTTCTTCAGGATTGGTTTGGCAATTCTGGTTCTTTTATGCTTGCATATAAATTTTAGGATTATTTGTTCTAGTTCTGTGAAAAATGTCATGGGTGATTTGGTAGGGGTTACATTAAACCTGTAGATTGCTTTGGGTAGTATGGCCATTTTAACAATATTAATTTTTCCAATCCAAGAGCATGGGATAGCTTTCCATTTCTTTGAATCATCTTCAGTTTCCTTTATTAATGTTTTATAGTTCTCAGTGTATAAGTGTTTCACCTCCTTGGTCAGGTTTATTCCTAAGTATTTTATTTTGGGAGGTGTGATTTTGAAAGATATTGTACTTTTAACATTCCCTTTCTGATATTTCATTGTTGGTGTAAAGAAATGCAACCGATTTCTGTATGTTAATCCTGTATTCTGCTACCTTGCTGAATTTGGTGATCAGTTCTAGTAGTTTTTGTGTGGAGTTTTTAGTATTTCTATATATAGAATCATGTCATCTGCATATAATGACAATTTTACCTCTTCACTTCCAATTTGGATAGCTTTTATTTCTTTTCCTTCTCTGATTGCTGTGACTAGGACTTCCAATACTATGTTGAATAGGAGAGGTGAGAGTGGGCATCCTTGTCTTGTTCCAGATTTTAGCAGGATGGCTTTCAGCTTCTCCCCATTGAGTATTATATTGGCTGTGTGTTTGTCATAAATAGCTTTTATTATATTGAGATATGTTCTCTCTATACCCACTTTGGTAAGAGCTTTTTTTTTTTATCATGAATCAATGTTGAATTTTGTCAAATGCTTTTTCTGCATCTATTGAGATGATCATGTGGTTTTTGTCTTTTCTTTTGCTTATGTGATGTATCACGTTGATTTTGCATATGTTGAATCATCCTTGTGAATTCGGGATGAATCCCACTTGGTAGTGGTGTAGGATCTTTTTTATGGGTTGTCGGATTTGGTGTGCTAAAATTTTGCTGAATTTTTGCATCTTTATTCATCAGAGATATTTGCCTTTGTCTTTTTTGGTGGTGCCTTTCTCTGGTTTTGGTATCAGGATGATGGTGGCTTTCATAGAATGTCTTTGGGAGTGTTCCCTCTTTAATTTTTTGGAAAAGTTTGAGAAGAATTGGTATAAGTTCTTCTTTGTATGTTTGGAAGTATTTGCCTGTGAAGCCTTCTGGTCCTGGACTTTTTTGTAGGGAGTTTTTAAGCTACAGATTCTATTTCACCTCTAGTGATCAGTCTGTTCAAATTATTTCTTTTTGATTCAGTTTTGGTGGGCTGTATGTTTCTGGAAAGTTGTCTATTTCTTCTAGGTTGTCAAATTTGCTGGCATATGATTGTTCATAGTATTCCCTTATGGTTTTTTGTATTTCTGTAGTATCGATTGTTATGTCTCCTTTTTCATTTCTTATTTTATTTGGGTTCTCTGTTTTCTTGGTGAGCCTGGCCAGAGGTTTGCTAATTGTGTTTACCCTTTCAAAGAACCAGCTCTTGGTTTTGATTTTTTTCCTATTGTTTTTTTAATCTCTATTTTACTTATTTCCTCTCTGATCTTTATTTCCTTCCTTTGGCTGACTTTAAGTTTTGTTTGTTCTTTTTCTAATTCTTTTAGGTGGTAGGTTATATTTATTCGAGATTTTTCTTATTTTTGAGGATGGCCTGTATTGCTGTGAACTTCCCTCTAAGGACTGCTTTTGCTGCATCCCATAGATAATGTATGGTTGTGTTTTCATTGTCATTTGTCTCAAGGTATTTTGTAATTTCCTCTTGGATTTCATTGTTGACCCATTGGTTTTTTAGTAGCATTTTGTTTAGTCTCCATGTAATCGTTTTATTCTCGTTTCTTTTTTTTTTTTTTGCAGTTGATTTCTAGTTTCATGCTGTTGTGGTCAGAAAAGATGCTTGAGATAATTTCTATACTCTTAAATCTGCTGAGGCTTGTTTTGTGCCCTAGTACATGGTCAATCCTAGAGAATGGTCCATGTGCAGTTGAAAAGAATGTGTGTTCTGGTTTTTTGGATGTAATGCCCTGAAAATACCAGTTAAGTCTAACTGTTCTATTGTATTATTTAGGATCTCTGTTGCCTTATTGATTCTCTGTCTGGAAGATCTGTCCATTGATGTGAGTGGGATGTTAAAGTCTCCTACTATTATTGTATTCCCATCAATTTCTCCCTTTACGTCTGTTAGTATTTGTTTTATGTATTTGGGTGCTCCTATATTAGGTGCATATGTGTTGATGAGTGTAAAATCCTTTTCTTGTATTGATCCTTTTATTATATAGTGTCCTTCTTTTTCTTTATGGCCTTTGTTTTAAAGTCTATTTTGCCCGATATGAGTATTGTGACCCCTGCTTTCTTGTCATTTCCATTAGCATGAAATATCCTTTTCCATCCCCTCATTTTCAATCTATGTGTATCCTTTGCCCTAAGGTGGGTCTCTTGTAGGCAGCATATTGTAGACTCTTTTTCTTTTAATCCAATCTGCCACTCTACCTTTTGATTGGAGCATTCAGTGCATTGACACTTAAGGTAATTATTGATAGATATGTATTTATTGCCATTTTAAACCTTGTTTTCCCATTGATTTGATTATATTTCTTCTTTGTCTCTTTTTCTTCTTGTTTTTCTTTTTTTGGTTTGATTTTCTTTTGTATTATATTTATGTTGTCGTCTTTTTGGTTTTTGTGAATCTATTGTATGTTTCTGATTTGTGATTACCCTGTTTTTCAAGTATATTAACCCCTTCCTATCTTTACTTGCCTTCGACTGGTAGTCATATAGGCTCAAACACATTCTAGGAAAAAAAAAAATCTACATTTTCTGGCTCTCCTGATGTCCTCTTTTACATCTTCATATCCTTTTACTGTTCAATGTCTTTTTTTTCTTGATTCTCAGTTAATTGAGCCTATTAAAGTTATCACCATACTGTGAACATTCTTAAAAGGAGTAGAAATGGAAGTTAAATGGAGCCCAAAAAATCTAGCAAACAAACTAGTGTTTGAGGATTCCAGGGATTCATACCATGGGAAGAAGCTCAAATCTTGGAGAAGCTGTATAAACATTCCATATCTAAAGATAAACACTTAGGATCTTATGACCTTCAGGTTTAGCTTTTTGTTGGCCATAACTGCATTATGACTCATCTAGGAAAGGCAAGATATGAATGGGAAAAACCAAATATTCAGGATTAAGGGAACAATTGCTTTCATTTGGAAAGAGGAAGTATAACCTTTCTTATGAATAAATGTAAAAAAGTCAATCTATTTAGATATGATTGATACGTTACAATTTTTTATTTTTAAAATCCCAGCTCCCTGGTGGTCCAGTGGTTAAGACTCCACACTTCCACTGAAGGGGGCACAGGTTTTATCCTTGGTCAGGGAACTAAGATCCCACATGCCGCACGGCCAAAAAAAAAAAATCCCAGTTCTGTTCTTCAACTCTCTAGACCACCATCATACATGCTAAACAGCAGATACAGAAAAATATGTATACTAAATTTTCTACTTAAACTCAATTTTCTTTCAACCTACTATGGGAGGCACATTTAATAATACAGACAATCTTAAAGATTTAAATTTTGACATAAACACACTCTCTAAGAAAAATCTACTTTTAACTGTGAACACAGCTTACCATATTTTGATTAGAACATAGGAGCAAAGGAAGTGGTTAAAAAATTAATCATGGCTGTTGTAACACTGCATTCAAACCCAGATAGACCATGACACTTCCTACTGAACTCAAAGTCAAGTTTCTATGGGAGTACCTGCATATTTTAAGGAATATCTGCAAGATTGATTTGTTTTTCCTCAGTCTCGGCTGGCCAGAAGACTGACCCTTTTCTTAGAGATATGAACATTGTCCAATATCTCCGTCTAGGTTGTAAAGTCTGTTAACGTGACCTTCACTTCTAAACAGAGAGGGTCACTCTTTTATGCAACCACAGGAATGCAAATACTGGAAGCTATCTTAATTTTGATTTTTTAGAACAAGGGCTATATATGTTCATTATGGAGAAAAAAGAGGAGAACTATCATGTAATATTTGGGGCTGTACACACAGATAATTCCTGGGTGACACCTCTTTTTAATCTCAAGAAATATGAAACATATACTTTTTTCATAATTGGAGCCTACTTTTTCCTTCAGTTGTATCCTAGAAATAGGTCCAATCTTTTTAGGCAACGGAGTATCCCATTACAGGGGTCTAGCATGATTACTTAACTTATCCCCTAGTGAGGACCTTTTAGGTTATTCCCAGTTTTTCTCATTGCAATAGTGTAAACATCTTTATATGCTTAATTTGACATATTTTTCCAGAGTCAATTTGATGTATATATTAAATTTTAATACATTGTTCAGATTGCCCTCCAGAAAGGCACAATTTTACCTTCCCCATAATCACTTATACTAGTGCCCTCATGAGTTTGATTACAGATAAGACTTGGGGACATTGACTTAACCATGTCATCACCACCTCGCAGCTTCTCACATGATTGTGAAAGTGTAGTCACTTCTTGGTTATCCTTGTGTAGGTTTACATTCTCCACATAATAGTACAGAGCAAGTGTATGTTAATACTGTATATTGATTAATCCTTCATGTATCTAAATCAGAAACTGTTTACTTTTGTTTATTTCCCATGGTATAAAATGAAATGTACTATATGCTCTTTTAAAGTACTAGTGTGTATTGAGTATGACTCATTTTGGCTAAATAACTACCTGGGAATGATTTCTCCCCAAGAAGCACAATGGACATAGTGCCAGGTGTTTACTGAACAAATGCATGCAACAGATACCTGCTGAGGGTTGTGCTCAGTGCTGGGGAAATTAGGATGCTCTGAAGGTACTTGGAATTCAACCCACACAGAATCTAGCCATGCACTAACCATTTATTTCCTTAATACCCATTATACACCTACAGTGTGTTCTGTGCCGTGCTGGTGTTGGGGGTACAGCAGCGAGTGGGAGAGAGGGTGTGCATGACCTCATGAGTGGCACATCTGTTCTAGAACAATCTAGCAAGGGCTTCTCCAATAGGTGTATGTCCAAGTATTGTACCTGGGCAGTGGCATTGAGAAGCTTCCACAGGTGAGGTATCATCAGAGGTAGACTTTGAACATAAGTAAAAGCTGGCTTGGCAGAGAAGAGAGAGAGGCATTCCAGGCAGAAGCAACAGTCTGATCCATAAAACAGGGTCTGGGTTTGGGGACTGGTGAGTATACGGAGGCTTAGTGGGGGTGGGAGACTGATATCCTGAGAATGCAGAGATGAGAGAGATTGTATTGGAGCCAGATTACAAAGAGCCTGTTTAGTGTGCTAAGGCACCTGAACTTTTAAAAAATATTTTATTGAAGTATTTTTGATTTACAGTGTGTTAATTTCTGCTATACAGCAAAGTGATTCAGTTATGTATATTCTTTTTCATATTCTTTTCCATTATGGTTTATTATAGGATATTGAATATAGTATACAGTAGGACCTTGTTGTTTATCCATCCTGTATGTACTAATTTGCATCTGCTAATCCCAAACTCCCAGTTAAGGAACCTGAACTTTGTACTCCTTTTACAGATAAGGAAACTGAGGCACACAGAAATGTGACTAACATGGTCCCAACTTAAGAGCCTTGTAATGTTATTCATTAAACTCATTAGTGACTAGAAACAATGAATTTTAATTCTGTAGGTCTTTGAATTTATATTTCAAGTTAAGAACCCTGATTTCGTCAACATTTATAGCACACTTCATTCAAAATATAACATTTTATACTTCAAAAAAGACTTTTGGTTCTGTTTTTTGTTTTTAATTATACCAGTTGTACACAAATAGTCTCCTTACTTAAAAAAAAGTTAAAACATTACAGATAAGGCATAAGTTCCCTTTAACTCCCATCCCAAATACAATCCCTGTACTTTCCTTCAAGTTACCCACTATTATCTGTTTGCTCTGTCTCCGTCTAGAACTTTATCATTGTCTACTCGTGTGTATATGTTTTCAAAAATAGAGAACTGTAATGTTCTTCCTTCATCTTAGACTTTACCCCTTGCTGATCTTTACCAATAGCGTGTACAACTAAGACAATCCTGGCCTCCTCAAAATGTAGAATATACACCATTAGTACATAGCAGAGCTTGGCACATAGTAAATGCTCAAGAAATCTTAAAGAATAAGAGATATATGTCACTGCTAAGGCTTAAGGTACTAATTAGGCAGATGGGGGAGTTGCCAGAGTCAAAGGTCAACAAAGTAGTAGGGATTGTCACCACCTGGATTAAAACATCCTCAGAGTAGATGACTCGATTGTCAGCTCCGTATTCCATGATTTCCAAATAGGATCCCTGAGAAATCATGCAGTCCTCGAGGTTGATGGCAGCATTTTACTAGCCATCTTGAAAAGGGCAGACACATGCTCCAACTTCTTTGTCTGGCAAACAGCCCAATATATGAGATGGCACTTAATCCTGGAGTGAGACCTAGTGCTGACTTGTCTCTGATGTGATAAAAACACAGCCATTGTGCTCTGGGTGGGCTGGCCTTCCTAAATCTGATTAGCAGCCTTGGCGGCGGCAGTACAACAGCCATAATGAAATAAATGCTCTCTTTCCAGAAGTGCAGGCTTATTCCTTTAGAGGAACTGCAGTCGTGGCGTTAATGCGTCTAGAAAGCCAAGGGCGTAGTGGTTGGGGGAGATGAGGCAACACTGTATCTCTTTGAGAGTGGAGATGACTTTCACTAGCATTTCCATCACTTCTGAGATGTGCTCAGAGCAAAGATCCCATTTTCCCAAGGTAAAATTACTGGATTGAGAACTAGAACCTGTTCCTAGTACAAGCCATGAATATTAGTGGAACATTTAACTTGCTAATTAAATCCAGTTTCCTGGATCACTCTATGTAATAATTAACAACCCAGAACTATGAGAGAGGTTTGCAGCCAGCAAGTAGATTAGACTATCGCTTCAAGCCTCTGGTACAAAGATATTGCCTGAACCTTGCTAGGTTCAAAATATAGACTAAACAAGAAGTGCTTTTTCATTCAATAAGCATTTCCTAAGGACCCACTAAGTGCCAAGTATGGGAACTCACAGGGAGATGCAGCAAGGACTTCAGAGGCTCACTAGGAGCTGAACTTGACATTTCAAATGGAGAAAGAGAGAATCTGAATTTTTTTTTAAAAGAGTAAAGGAGGATTTAAAAAATTAAAATATTGGAATACAGAAAGTCCTTTTTTCCCTCCTGACTAGTGCTGAATTTCAGCATCCTTAAAAAGCTGAGGACGTAACACTACCAGCTAAGATAAAATTTTCAAGATAATCTTGAAAATACAATTTTAGGTGGATTGCTATAAGAGATGAACTTCCTTTTAATTAAGGAAAGTTTTTCTAAAACTTAGTAACCATCAACCACTGAGTGTTAGTTGCCTACTCAATTTGACATTGGTGACTTTCAATAAACATTTAAAAAAAAGCAGTCTTAATACACTTCATTTAAAAAAATTTTTTTTAAATTAATTTATTTATTTTTGGCTGCATTGGGTCTTCATTGCTGCATGCGGGCTTTTCTCTAGTTGCAGCGAGTGGGGACTACTCTTCGTTGCAGTGTCTGGGCTTCTCATTGTGGTGGCTTCTCTTGCTGCAGAGCATAGGCTCCTCTACCGTGCGGGGTTCAGTAGTTGTGGCACGTGGGCTCAGTAGTTGTGGCTTGTGGGCTCTAGAGCGCAGGCTCAGTAGTTGTGGCTCACGGGCTTAGTTGCTCCGCAGCATGTGGCATCTTCCCGGACCAGGGCTCGAACCCGTGTCCCCTGCATTGGCAGGTGGATTCTTAACCACTGTGCCACCAGGGAAGTCCTACACTTTAAGTTTTAGATGTCAATGTGTTTTTGTCTAAGTATCTTATATAAAATATCTTAAGTATTTCTATAGTAAATGGTTGTAGTCATTTCTTAAACTTCCAATTATACAAATAAAAATGTTTGAATGTAACTATTATAGGTGACAAAAGCTAACCAGAGAAACAAAAGCCTTTACTTTTGAAGGCCTTAAATCTTACCTGTGAATTGGCAAGTATTTGTATTTTTTTTAATTCTTACTGCCCTTCTTTAGTTAGGGCACTCATGAATGAAGGTAAAGATAGGATACGCCAGAAAAATGAAACTTGGGCTCATGACTAGTATTCAAATCTTAAGGTGTTTAATTGACTACATTTAAGTTAATCCTGCTATAAATCTAATTTTTTTTTAATTGTAAAAGCTTTCCTGAGGCTCTCTAGCCCAACCTCAGACATTAATCTCTCCTACTCATTTTTAAATGAGGTTAGCAACCAGAAGTTAAAAATCCACAAACAATGAACTGAGAGAGCTTGCCCCATTTAGGGTGTTTCTATGGCATTCATGTTAAATATAGGTTAGAAATTAAAGAAAAAAAACCTTGGAATTCATGGGCATAGATAGGGAGGCACTTTGTTTCTACCCATCTCCTGTTGGATCTAAACTATCATCTTGCTACTTACTGGGAGGTGAAATGCAATGTGTGTGCAGCCTTGCAGAAAACCTGTAAAGAGCATGGATGAGGCCTGCCTACACCTATTTTAGCGACTATCTTACAACACTCAAATATTGACTTGGGTACTCTCTCACTTGTGACATTTCTTTTTGAGATATCTAAGAATAGACAGGTGACTATTTTTTTTAAAAATTAATTAATTTATTTTTGGCTGTGTTGGGTCTTCGTTTCTGTGCGAGGGCTTTCTCTAGTTGCGGCAAGTGGGGGCCACTCTTCATCACGGTGCGCGGGCCTCTCACTGTCGCGGCCTCTCTTGTTGCGGAGCACAGGCTCCAGACGCGCAGGCTCAGTAGTTGTGGCTCACGGGCCTAGTTGCTCCGCGGCATGTGGGATCTTCCCAGACCAGGGCTCGAACCCATGTCCCCTGCATTGGCAGGCAGGTTCTCAACCACTGCGCAACCAGGGAAGCCCCAACAGGTGACTATTTTTAAGACCATATTGATAAAAACCTGCCGGAACCAGTCAGGATAAATTAGGTTATGTTGCAGTTAAAACAGAAGACAAAAACCTCCCAATCTCAGGCTAAAAACAGCAAAGATTTATAACTCTCTTATACTACATATACAGAAAAATTTATTGGCTAAGGTAATATCTGCTGGCTTCAGGCATAGCTGGATCAAGATAATCCAGGGTGATCCTTAAGGATTTGTCCTATTGCATCCCTTAGTTCTGCTTTCCTCTGTGTTGGCCCCAATCTCAAGCAGCCTCTACTAGTTCCAGGCAGACATCCATATAACTCCAAGTCTAGGGAGAGAGGTATTCTTCTCTCCCATGAAAATTCCAGTAATTCCCATGAAAATCCCACAGGTCGGGCTTCCCTGGTGGCGCAGTGGTTAAGAATCTGCCTGCCAATGCAAGGGACATGGGTTTGAGCCCTGGCCTGGGAAGATCCCACATGCTGTGGAGCAACTAAGCCCGTGTGCCACAACTACTGAGCCTGACCTCTAGAGCCCGCAAGCCGCAACTACTGAGCCCCCGTGCCGCAACTACTTAAGCCTGCACACCTAGAGCCCGTGCTCCGCAACAAGAGAAGCCACGACAATGAGAAGCCCGTGCACCGCAACAAAGAGTAGCCCCAGCTCACCGCAACTAGAGAAAGCCCGCGCACAGCAACAAAGACCCAACACAGCCCCCCAAAAATAATAATAATAATAAATCTATTTAAAAAATAATCCCACAAGTCACCCTAACTGGAAATCTTGAGTTGCATACCCATCCCTGAACCCATTACTGGGAAGAGGGAGATGGAAATGCACTGATTAGCCTGGAGCCCATGGAGGGATGAGCCTCATCCAGTGATGTGGGTTGAAAATGTGGAAGGACTAGTCACCTCAAATCTAGGAGCTGTTTCCTGATTAAGGGATGTTAATGCAAGCCCAAGCAGCAGTTTCTATTGTATGGGTCCCAGACTGAAAATGCCTGACTCAGCCCCTGATGTTTTCCATATTATATTACTAGTGACAGTAATAATCCTATGTGCTCTCTAAATGGCTATAAGTAAGGGTTATTCAATTTTAGTTATTCATCCAACAAGTAGATATTGAGTGTACAGTACACCAGAAACTCTGCCACCTTATGGGAATACAAATTCCACTAAAATACAGTCCTCGCCCTCAAAGAGCTCCCGGGTATTGGGGCAAGGGGAGGACACTCAAAACTACAAATGACTCTCCTGCATATTATAAGTATGTAGAAGGTACTGTGACTTTTGTCCTGAAATTTACTAGTCATCGAACCTACTTTTCTAGATGAATTCTGAAGCTTGCAAAGTACACTTAAATTTAATTTTCAAAACAGCAAAAACCTAGTAATTTTCACGAGAACAGTGTTAAGTAAATAGCCAGGTTTTAGGACCTAACGATCGAAGTCTAAAATGTGATGTCCTTGTTTCACTGTCAACCCAAGAATTTAAAATGAGACACATAGGTGGCATTCTAAGATGATAAAGGTGATCTTTTTTTAAAAATTTATTTATTTATTTATTTTTGGCTGTGTTGGGTCTTTGTTGCTGTGTGCGGGCTTTCTCTAGTTGTAGAGAGCGCGGGCTACTCTCCGTTGCGGTGCGCGGGCTTCTCATTGCAGTGGCTTCTCATTGCAGTGGCTTCTCTTTGTTGTGGAGCACAGGCTCTAGGTGCATGGGCTTAGTTGCTCTGCGGCATGTGGGGTCTTCCCAGACCAGGGGTCGAACCCATGTCCCCTGCATTGGCAGGCAGATTCTTAACCACTGCGCAACCAGGGAAGCCCTGATAAAGGTGATCTTGAAAGCACCTCTTGGATTTTTTTTTGAACAAAAACAATGCCTCAGGGCAACAACTGTCACACATTCTTTTGAGATGGAACAGCCAACAACTGGCAATCCCATCTGCCATTCAGAACTGCTGTAGAACTGTCCAGTAAAGACTGCCTTATGAAGCACATACTGCCAAGTAAGTCAGTTCAGGTATGGGACAAGAGGCCCCTGTCAGCAGGAGTAAAGTGTTGATAGCCTTCACTAGCAAAGGGGATTCATTCCTCCTAAACTGTAATATCTTCAGAAATCAGAGGAAGTTGAATGAAATATAACAGAGAGAAAGAATTTGTTCAGCAGTGAAATTGGGAAGCATTCCTAAAGTGAACTCAAGTCTGGTGGTGATAGCCTTTTGTCTTGGACTGGAAATTTGTTAGGCAAAAGTAGATATTTAAAGATTTAAGAAGGTTTTTAAAACATGGAGACAAGTCTTGATTTACGTTGATTCCAGAAGCATTTATTGAGCACCTAAGATGTGCCCCATGTCACATGAGACAATGTTTATGCACAAAGGAATGTTACACGATGATGGTATTTGTCTCACTGTCTACTGGGGGAGATAAGGGTATAAACAAATAGTTACAGGATTATGTCACGTATGCTGTAACAGGCTTTTACAAGGTGTTGGTAGACAGAGTCCAGACTGGAGAAGAGAGAAGGGAGGAAGTCATGTTTAAGTAGAAGCGCTGAAGATGTGTGGTAGCTCACTAAGTTGATAAGGTCAAGGAGGGTCCAAGGAGCAGAGAAATGAAGGTATAATATAAGGAGCATGTCTAGGGAACTTCAGGAGGCTAACGTGGGCAGGGGGAAACCATGGAAAGCTTTTGAACGAAGGAGTGATGTGATCAAATTGTGCCTCTGAAAAATCCTTCCGGCAATGTTATAGAGGGTTAGGCTGGACAAGGGAAGAGTTTGGCAGTAGGAACACAAGCCAGGAGGTTCCTGCTGGCTTTCAGATCAGATGTGAGGAGAGACTGAACGAAGGCAGCGTGATGAGGTTGGAGTGATGGGGACATGATGGCTAGTTGCCACTAGAGTAGAAATGATGGGACCTGATGAAGGAGATGGACATGTTCAGTGTGATTCCCAGGCTGAGCTGACTTCAAGGGTGTGTGATCCGTGCAGCCTCACAGGGCCTCCCGCTCAGAAGAGTCCCTACTGGCACCATCTTGAAATCACTGATAATTTTTGAATAAGGGGCCCCACGTGCTCATTTTCCTTTTGTATTGGGTCCTGTGAATCGTATGGTCTGTCCTGTCCCCAGGTTTCTGCGTTCAGCTAAGGCGGGGATCATGGTACTGGTAACTGCAGCTGGAAGCAGAAGAGATGGGTGGAGGGATGAGTTCAGTTTTGCAGCCCATGTGCCTATGGGTCATCAAAGTAGTGATGGTCAATAGGCTGTTAGAAATTAGATGTAAATCCCAAGCAAGGTACGTGCTAGAGTCATCCATGTGGGGCGTACCAAGGCCAAGGTGGTAGAGCCCCAGGATGTGGATGAAAGGGTGTAGAGGAGAAAGAAGCTGGAAACGGAACCTTCGGGGGCAAAAATGTGTAAGGGATCAGAGAGGGAGAGAGAAAATGGGGGTGGGGGGAGGAGTCAGAGTCCTGTGGGAAATTTTTAGAGGGAATTGTGTCCTGGAAGCCAAGGAAAAGTCTTAAGAAGGGAAGAATCGTGAGGAACACATGCCACAGAATGATCAAATAGGGACACTGTCTATTGCATTTGGCAATGAGAGGGTTGGTGGTCATTACGGAGACCAGTGGTGGAGATGGAAGCCACATTCCAGTGGGATGGAGGAGAAACCAGGAGGAAACAAAAGTGAGTGCAGACTCTCCTTTTAAGAACCTGGGCTGTGAAGTCAAAGGGAGGAAAGGAGGAGAGGGGTGTGGAGAATAAAGCTTTTTAATTTTTTTTTTTTCCTCTTAAGACGGGGGAATCGAGCAGGTTTGTGTGTGAGAGAGCATTGCTCTCAGGAGGTGAGATGAGGGCGCACTTTCCAGCGCAGAAGTACAAAAGGTAAAGGTGGGAACTGAGACGGACACATTCATAGATGGAGTGGTCAGAATATATGCACGCAAAAACAAACAAAAACCAACAAATCTAATTTTTTCAGTAATGGTAAGTTTACCACTGTAGGTGAAGTGTTAAGGCCCACAGGGGGCTTTAAGAGAGTGTTGAAGGTGCTTGCCCTCTGGGAGAGGACACTGACCGGCGACAGATAGAACTGCCAAGTAGCAGGGAGGGTTCAGCTGCTGTGAGAGCAGAGGCCTGTCTCCCAAAAGAGGCAGAACCGAACGCTGCCTGCAATTTGTATGCATGAAAAACTGTAATAAGCAACTTTGGCCCAGGGTATCAAAAGTTCCACAAAGGGAGAAGACATTTGCTTGTGAATCTTTTTTAAGTTCGGAAGACCCTCCATCACAATATTAGACCGTGGCAAGGGCACCCGCTTTCTTGGTGTTCAGGGCTGCCCAGACAGCACCAAGGAGCCTGAGCATCAGGTAGAGGCAAAAATCTCCAGAGGCTGCAGCAGGGCAAGCCTTGATTTGGTGAATAATTAATGTATCACCGAGACCTAAGGCCTCCCTCCGTGGAAAGGATGTAGATAAACTCACAAAGCAGCTTACTCTATGGTCTAATGATTAAACTTCCCTGGGCACTATTTTATTGCAACTAAGTTAAAAGCTGACCAGCTGGCCACTTAAACGCTTCTCTCTGGGGTGATTAATTAGGAAACCAAATCTCCTGATTGGACTAACAACTAACTATACTCCCCTCATTCCAGGGAGCACTTTTGCCGGGAGGACTAAAGACAGCTCAAGGTCTGATTCCAGCCATTGCTAAGGCAGCAGAATTGGGTTAATGCACAGGAGGGGTGGCAGAATCACACCACCAGCCTCTCTTCCCTCTCCAACCCCTACGAGATGGGTGAGCGTGTATTTACCCCTTATTTAACCAGACAGGTCACACGCAATGCTGCTGGAGACCCGACATTAGAGGCTTGCTCGCCCACCTCACCATTTGTACACCATGGAATTCCTCTCTGGAATTTGCGAGGTTGTGCTTTGTGGAGATTGTGGACAAGTGCGTCTCATGAGAGACCTCCAGCTTCGTGGCTGAGTCGACCTTTTCACGGTAAGATGGGAAAAAAGCGTCACTACCAAGAGCGGCGTTCGAGAAATTACCTGAATTCGAGCCATACGTCTGGATTTAGGTAAAAAGTAGATTTAAAAGAAAACAGAATTAGATGGGTAATTCAATGCTGTGGCCACCTGGGTAGCAGGGACTCCAGGCAGGTCCTGAGTTGGTGCGCAAAGGCAGCGGAGCGAAGAGCACTTTCCTTCGAATGAAGACATCAGAGGTGGCGCCCAGCCCGGGCTCAGCAATACAGGGGGCTTCTCTGCTTTCTCAGGAGCAAACCTGCCAGGTCGACCCTCTTTCTAAAGGGTTTAACCGGCCCTCCCGGGGCGCTGGGTGCCGAGAGTTTATAGCCTTGGGCACCTCTTCGTGACTCACTCCTTACAAATGTAAATGCACGAACGCCCCGTAGGTCCCGACCCGCCTCCTCACCCATCGATCTGAACACCTCCCGCCCCCGCCCTGCGCACCGCTCGGGACGCGCACCCGGCGGCCGCCCCGCAGCTCTGTGCTGGGAACGTTAAGAGCCACAGCCCCACCGCGCCCACAGATGCGCCTTAAAACAAAAGAGGCGCCGGGGGAGGGTTGGACCTGGCCCTCACCCACTCCCCGCCAAGTCGGGGCCGCCCGCCGCCCGCCCCCTCCGCCCCGGCTCCGCGTGTGCGCATGAGCAGAGGCGCCACCCTCGGTTCCTCCCAGGGCGAAACTTTCTAATTCCCTTCTTTGGGCTCCGGGGCTGCCAGGAGCCGGGAGAGCGCTCGCCCCGCCGGGTGAGGAGAACAAAGTGGCGGCGCGATTTTTCCCTCCCCACCCCCCCGCTTCCGTGGGAGCGGCAGGAAATGCGAGGGCCCCTCTCCTCTCCCTGAATATTTGCCTTTTTTTTCTCTCCCCTTCTTCAGAAAGGAAGACGGCGGAAAAGAGCCGGCGGCTCGGCGGCCGTGTCCTCCCCTCCTCTGCCGTGTCCTCTCGGCTGCAGGGACTGGCCATGGGTCGGCTCCAGATGTTCGCGTTCAGTTTCTTAGGTAATTCCGAGGAAACGGTGGGGGAAGGGCGTGGGCTTGGACGCGGGGAAAGAATAAACCAAGCCGTTGGTCCCAGCTTCGGGGGAGCCTGGGGGATCGGGAGAGGGACCCGGTGGAAATTCTGCGCTGGGATTAAACGCCAGCGCCCTGGGTGGTAGCCGGGGACGGCGTGCGAGGACCGCAGGCGACTGCATCGCGGGGGACTGTGCCAGAGCTCCGGGTGCTCCCGCGGCTGCCTCTCTGGGCTTTGCATCTCCGGCCCTTTCTCGGTGGGTCTCTCCGTCGCTGGGGTCAGGCTTCGTGGGGTGGAGGGCTCGCCGGGAGCCCATTTTCCGGGAAAGTGCCCCGAGCTGAACGCAGGCTTCGTCCTGGGAACAGATTGGGGCCATGTGGCTTTAATTAACCATCGCGGTTTGCCCCCGGATGGCGCCAGAAACAGCTGGACCGGGAGCGTCCCTGGAATGACGAATTGTTGAAGCCAATCCAAAGCCGCAGGGACTGTCCACCGGCCCCTCGCTCGGGAAAGTGGCGTCCCCCGCGAGCCCCACCATCCCCCGTCCCCCGGCGAAGCGCCCGCGTCCTCGGAGCGTGCATGCACACACACTCACGCGCCCGCACGCTCGCAGATTTCCGCGCACACACTCGCGCTGTCACGCCGAGGATACGCAGGCTGCCGCGTGCACGCGGGTTCACAGACACACACGTGCGCGAGTACGGGTGTGCGGCGTTTGGCCACCTGCCTCCCTGCGCCCAGGTCCAGGCGTGTCGAAGTGCCCGGAGCTGCTTCCCGGGCAGATTAGGGTGGGCGCGAGTGTCGGTGGGTTTCTTGGGAAGTGATGCTCTCGGCTGCTGGACAAACTTGGCGTCTCTGTTTCTGTCTGAATCCTCCTCTCCACGTCCTGCCTTCCCGGCCTCGCTCTTCTCTCCATTGTGTCTCTTTTCTGTGTATCCTGCTTTTTTTCTGAATCTCCCCTCTCCCCGCCCGCCCCTGCTTATTCCCTTTGCTGGGGCCCGCTCCCTGCTTGTGCCCTCCCCTGTCGCCTGACCCTTCCACAGCCCTGTGCGGAACTGAAGTGAGTGCCCAAGAACCCGAGTTCAGCTACGGCTGCGCGGAGGGCAGCTGCTACCCGGCCACCGGCGACCTTCTCATCGGCCGAGCACACAAGCTCTCGGTGACCTCGACCTGCGGGCTGTACAAACCCGAGCCTTACTGTATCGTCAGCCACCTCCAGGTGAGGGGGTGAGATGGCTCCAGGCTCTGCGCGCGCCTCCTCTAGTCCAGACCGAAGGGGGAGGCCCAGGGGACTCTGCATCCTGCCAGCGATCCAGATAGGAAGCGCCGCAGCCAGGGAGTCCCGGGATTAGGCTGGTAGCTCACCCTTTTGCACTGTGGTGGCTCACAGTTTGCACAGTTGCATCCGCCAAACATTTCCTGCCGCTGCCACGGTCAGTGTGGAAAGGCAGGGCTGCAGACAGGTCTGGCGGCCCCTGCCCCCAAGCCCTGACCTCTAAAAGACCCGTGTCTCTTTTTTTGTTTGTTGGTTTGTTTTTTAATCCTTTCCTGTTTGGAAATGTATATAAAAGGTGGTTTAACCTCTTCTTTTTTATGTACTGAGTGGTGATCTTGGGTTTTTCCCAAATCTTTAACTTGGATAAAGAGTATTCCAGCACTGATAGACACCTTGCAAGGTCACTCCAGTCATGGAGAAAAACACTCCAATGTTTTTCTCTCCTCATTTGGTGCTGTTCCCATCTACTTCCATTAGATAGCAGGATCAGATGCTTGCTTTTTCAAAATGCCCTGGTTGCCATGGTACCCGATAGAGGAGGACCAAAATGAAATTTCTGAGTGTTATCTGTTTCTAAAAGTAGACCCAGATCTTAGCTTTCAAAGGTCACGTTTTTAATAAAACTAATTTTAAAAGAAGACACAAAGCATAAACGACCCGGAATCAGAATCCCTTTCCTTGATTTTGAAAAGGGAGGCAGGTATCTCTGGCCTCTAAAGCCAGCATAGGGCTTAGTCTCCTGCGCAGGGCAAGTGCCAAGCCACTTGCTCTAAACTTGGTCACTGCACCCACCTTCAGATCTGCCCTTCAGGAGTGGGACAGAATACCGTGTGGTTTGCACACAGATGCCTTCAAATGGAGTCACGTTTACAAAGCAGAAGGAGAGCCCATTCTGGAGACCTGATAAATTAAACCAAAGGAATGTGGTAAAGTGGATTCCACTTACTTGCTTCCAGGTTTATACGGAGATGTCTAGACTGCTTCCTCCTGATTAGAAGGGAGGCTGTAATTAAACTTTTTTTAAGTTCTGGTAATTGTTCTCCAGTATTAGTTTCCTTGGCTACAAGTTACTGAAGGCAGTTGATGTTACCTTTTCTAATATTAGCATGTAAATTTTACCTAAAATATTATGCTAACATTTACCTCCGAGGCCAGGACATTCTGTAAATAAATCACCAGATCCTGAAACCAGCTTTGACCAGAATGAGAATTGGACTATTTGCCTTAAAAGCAAGTAGAGCCAGACTCTCTGGTTTATGTGATTAGCCATGAAATTGTGGAGCACTCTTCACAGATATTAGAGCCTAAAGAAAGGCACTGGGTGTGTACTTCTCTCAGACGTTGAACAGGTGAAAAATTGAGGCAGGAAGCGTAAGTATTTTGTCCAGGGTCCCATTGTATTCCTGACTTCTGGCTTCTATTTTCTAGTTGGTACATCTTGCCAGTCTCTAAATCCTTTTGGGAGGAAGGTGATAAGTAATAGCTAGCTAAATAAATACAGACATAAAAAGTACAGTCAGTTGATACTGTCCTTATAAGAATATCACCCTTGCTTAAATGTTGTTTGTAAGATGTGTGTGGGTCTCTATAGATTTCCATCTCAGTGTCACTTTCAGACCTAAGAATAATATGCATTTCAGAAAATCTTAGAGAGCAAAGCCTTATGTGGAAAAGGGAACTTTAAGTGATGCTGTTATTCACTGTGATGGAGTGCAAAGAGGGCTCTTTTGGCTGTGACCCCCATTTTAGGGAAAAGGAAAATGACAAGAGAGAAGTTCAAAGCTGCTCTAAAACCTAAAGTATATTTTCAGTTCGGGTCCAATTTGGTGTTCTTTGAATTGGTCCCAGTTTTCAGTGCTCTCAACATGAGAGTCTGGTGTCCTTCCTGAATATTCTGAGCAGTTTGTAGGCTAGCCTGCTCGCTGCCACTGTGAATTCACTGCTGGAGCAGAGGAGAAGAAGCTAAGAAATCTTTATGTGTAGTTCCCAAAGCTTCTTAAATACGTCTGCCTAATACTTGGTTTCTGCTTTATATAGGTTTTCGAAAATCAGGCCAATTGAACTGTTCTCTTTTTATTTTCAGTTTGCTTTATGTCAGCAAAAATTCTCTAAAACTTCCTCTGCAGTTTGCTTCAAGAGTAAACTTCTCCAGCTGTTCACTGAGATTAAGACTTAAGCCTAGAAGTTTCATTTTGATTAAATTAATAGCTTGTGGAAACAATGCCTTCTTCTACTTTTGACCTTGAAGTTGCAAGAGAAGAGGAAAATTTCAGGAGTATTTCATACTCAGTTAAGTTAAAAAGTGAAAGACATATGACAGGTCATTTAAGTAATTTTGGCACGTGCATTTTTCTTGAAGCAAGTAGGATGGGTTTTTGTATTGTGGGCTTGATTTTTGGCGTGTGTGTGTGTGTGTGTGTGTTTGTGTGTGCGCGCGATTGCTTCCTAGACTCATAGAACTGACTTTCCTTTCAGGAGGACAAAAAATGCTTCATATGCAATTCACAAGATCCTTATCATGAAACCCTGAACCCTGACAGTCATCTCATTGAAAATGTGGTCACGACATTTGCTCCAAACCGTCTTAAGATCTGGTGGCAATCCGAAAATGGTACGTGGTTGGTATGGGGTTAAGTTCCAAGGAGTGTGATTGGTCACCTGGAAGGGGTTTACGGGCTCCTGGGTGTTTGTAATTACGATTGGTTTCTCTATCCTGGAATTCTGGCCTTTGACAGATTTACTGCCTGAAGCACTAACTTCTCTTGGTAAAATCTGATCCTTCTTCCTGAAGTATGCACTTCCTATAAGAAAGAAGTCTTTCATGCGAGACCAAAGGAGTATTTCATAGTCTTCATCCTGAGGGGGCCTTGGGGAGCGTGGGCATGGGCCGGGGGCAGTCTGGGGAGGGCGTGGGAAGGCCCTGCACTATCTCAGGCCCTTATTCCTCCACAAAACAGCATGTTTCATTTTGATCAACCCCAAAGGAAAGGGCAGAATCAACACCCACCACCTTCCTTCCATCTAGAGAACATTTAATCATAGTACTCTGAATACACACTAGATGTAGTTTTTCAGACTCAACGTGGATAATGACCCCAAGTCAGCTTTTCCAGTGAGTGTGTGAATCCCACCGTTTTTCCTTTCTTTGCCTCTTGGGTTTTGGTTTAATAAATTCATCAAATATGATGTTACTGTTGTGGTACAACTAAGCCCAAATTAGTTTTGCATTTGTTTCAAACTTGAATGCTGAAATTTGAGGACTAAAGGTAGAGTTAATGTGTTTGTCATTAACAATGTTACCATTAGATCTTTTGTTTTTAATTTATTTATTTTTGGCTGCATTGGGTCTACCTCGCTGCGCGTGAGCGTGAGCTTTCTCTAGTTGCAATGAGCGGGGGCTACTCTTCATTGTGGTGCGTGGGCTTCTCATTGCGGTGGCTTCTCTTTTTGCGGAGCACGGGCTCTAGGCGCGCGGGCCTCAGTACTTGCGGCATGTGGGCTCAGTAGTTGTGGCTGGAGGGCTCTAGAGTGCAGGCTCAGTAGTTGTGGCGCATGGGCTTAGTTGCTCTGCGGCATGTGGGATCTTCCCAAGCCAGGGATTGAACCCGTGTTCCCTGCATTGGCAGGTGGATTCTTAACCACTGCACCACCAGGGAGGTCCTGACCATTAGATCTTTTTTTTACAAAACATTTATGAGAAAGGACTCTCAAAGAAGTGAATCTAAGCCTGGGCAGAGAAAGCCTGGGACATCTGAAACCACATAGAGCTTATGACAAATGTGGGACGTTTCTGACTGTCCACGTTTTCCCAGTGAGACCGAAAGACAATTAGAAGAAGGATGCCTCAACATCAGTATCAAGTTGATAGCCAGTAAAATAGTTCGTCACGTGCTGTTGTTCTAGAGGAGGGTTTTTCTTGGTTACATCAGGAGTTAATCAGTCTCTACAACTTTGAGTTTGTGGGACAAAAGAGGCCAAATGCCAGAAAGAAGGGATTTTCAAATAGAGGGGTTTGAGGGCGCTGTCACTCTGTCACAAGAGATCAGGTGAGATTAGATGGATGGAACTTAGTTTTAGAAAGTCAGACTGTTACTGTCCCGTCTCATCTCTCTGCTGTCTGATAGGTCACAACTGAAGACTTTCTTTATGAATGTGATTTTATCTATTTTCTGTATGTTTTGTCCAAGATGAGCTTTACGTGACGTGTTAAATTATTAGTGCTCAGGCCCAGAAACAGTCTTGGAATGTGCAGCTACTTTTAACTTACCCCTCACGATGCTTTATTCCTAGGTCCGACAGAAATCAAGTACACCATAGAAGAATGATCTCATTTCTTTTCTCCATGGATTTTTCTTCCCATATTAAAAAAAAAAAAAAAAACAAACCTGCAGTGCTTTGTCAGGTTAGGAATCTAAAATGGAATGTGCTTTTTAAGCCCCCATTGCCAGATACGTTCTTATGTTACAGAACTGGTCCTAGTCTTGCTCGTACTTTACACTATTTCGTTATCTCTTCATTTTAAACAAATAGTGCAGGTTTTTAAAAGCCTGGGAAAGGAGAGGCAGATAGTTGCTTAGCTAACCTTGTCGCTCAAAAAGAAAGGCGGAGAGTAGGTTTGTAGTACGGTTCTTTCTAATAAGTTAGATAAGGTTAGTTAGCACGGCTATAATGTTTTTCTTTAACATTCCAACTAACTCATATCCGTTCCAGTGACCACTTCCCCCCCACCCCCATCCCCAACTGACTTGGCATTTGTCCAGTGGGAGAGCTTATTTCAAAAGTTCTACTGATTTCCTGAAAATACACCAGCCTGTGACATGATTCATCCCGACACATTCCTATCTTCCTGCATTTAAGACTTCTTTTGCTTCAGAAGATGGACCCCCAAAAGCTCTCTCGAGCACAGGAAATGTGGAAAGGTCTCCTTCATTAAACAGGCAGGCTTGAGGGCCCAAGGGATTGGGGAGGAGGTGCTTTCCGTCCCTGGAATTCCAGTGGATTGACCCCCAGGGCATAGTGCAGAGGCTCATTTGTTTGTTCAGGCTTTCCCCTGAAAGGGAAGATGTTAGTATTTGTTCTGGGCCAGTTTATTTATTTGACCCATTCTTTGTCTCTTTGGCATTGTTTCTCAGTTGTGGAAATGCACCCAAAGGCTTCTCCATCAGGGATAGGTTTTTCTAAATTGTAGTGTAACTCACAAAACGTGGTGGACTCTTATTTGTTTTCTTTGCTGCTGCACAGAAAAAAAGGAATATTTGTGTTTCGACTGGAAGAGGATTGTGTTCCTGGGCTTCAGACAGCAAAGCTGAACCCCTACTGTGCACAGGAAGTGCCCACTCTTGTTTCCCCTTTGAGAGTCCCTTGGCTTAGTGGGTTGGGGAGACTTTTCATTTTTTTCCTAAGCAAAAGATGTCTTTCTTGACAGCAACTAAAGGCTGTCATTCTGACATTCTGCCAGATGTCTTGTTCCAGGGAGCACATTCAATACGTTGAACTCCAGAATGATTTATGAACAACTGAAGAATCATTCTGAGATGTGCTCCATCACCTGAATCAAGCCAGAGTTTTGTCATTATTTATCTTATCTTCAGCTTAAGATGGACTGCAGAGAGAACTTCTATGAGGAGCCTAAGGATACTTGAAGAGAATAGTCTCAATTGTTCACAGATGTTCCTGTTTACCTTGCTGTTTCCTTTTGTCTTTTCAAAAAAATCTATAGGCGTGGAAAATGTAACTATCCAACTGGATTTGGAAGCAGAATTCCATTTCACTCATCTCATCATGACCTTCAAGGTAAGGAATCCCTAACTTTCTCACAAATTCCCCTTTCAAAATGGATGGCTGTTGCGAGTTGGCCTCAGTGGGAACCTAAACATTATTGTTGCTATAAATTGGGATAATTGAACAGCTTTTCAACATGGACATGAAGAACTATGCTTAACAGATAGTCTCTCTTCATGGCAATAAGTAGAGAGAGCCACTGTTCTAAGATGATTGGACTGTAAACTTTTAATTAGATATCTGTTTATTTCCGCATGGAGACAGGCAGCTTTGACTTGCTCCCAAATCACAGTAAGACATCTGGAGAGTAAGTCCCTGCTCCCTTGGGTTGATGTTTTAATGCTGACTTTGGTAAGTGAAAAGGAAGTGTATTATCTTTAGTTTTCAAGGTTTTGCAAAATATGTGGGAATGGTTTTTGAGTTCCTTAAGAAATGTGCCTGCCTTCTTCAACGTGGATTTTTCCCATCGTTTTTCTTTGAGAGATGTAAAATGACTCCAGGACTAGGGAATGTCTGTGTACAAAGTCCCTTTGTTTCTTCTTAAGCAGCTGCCTGGAAATGACAGGCTTCACATGGCTTAAAGTACATGTTGGTGCACACAAAACCTATAATTTACTTATTGCTTCTCAGATTAAAATCACTTTTGAATCGTTTTCAGTTGGGGGCCTTATCTACACCTTCTCAGGTTTGGAAAAGGTGCCAGGGGTAGGTTTACAGTGTGGGCGGGTAGCCATGAAAGTCTTGCTTGTGTCCTCTGCCTAAGTCTGGGAGGCCAAGGGCCAGGGGTGGGCGTGGAAGTCACATCGTGACTAGGAGGGATGCTGGGCTGCTGGCCCCCAGGCCTGAGCTCTTCATCTCCTTGCTCCTCCACGGGAACGTGCTGTTGCTGGTGGGGGTGGGCGGGGGGCAGGTTTACACTGTGGCACCTGCTCCTGCGAGGGATGGGGAGGACTTTCCCTGAAGCACGCCTCGTCCCTTAATTGGCCACGTGCTCAACCTGGCAGTTAGAATTGAGACTCAACTTCGGATGTTGCCTTCATGTTATGGGACACCTAAAAATACTCAGAATCGTCTTTATTAATGTTTATGGTCCTATCTTTTACTTTGTTCGTTTTTTCCTTTTAAAAGGTAAAACTACCTTTTATGGGTAGTTCGTTTATATCCAAAAGTCGGGTGGGCACATATCCTGTAGTTGAATACTCATTCAAGTGAATACAATGGGCCACAGATGAAATTCTGCGCAGAAGTGCTGAAAGACAAACAGAGGAGGTGGTGATTAAACTGAGACCTAAAGAATGGGTACAAGTTGGCAGAACTCATCCTTTGGGCTCCTAGTTCACGTGTGAAAAGCAACATCTACAGCGTTGCACAGACTTGGGTGTGACTCCCCATTCTGCCCCTTGCTGGCGTGTGTGGCCAGAGCTTCTCCTTCCTCTTTGGTAAAATGGGAAGAAAAATAACGCCTGCATTATAGGTTGTGTGGCACACCCCTCTGCCCTGGGGGTAGGGATGATCGTAAGAAACTGCCTTAGATTTTAAAGATAGCATGTTCCTGCTCTGCGCTGTCCGGAAGCTCCAGTCTTGTAGGGGAGAAATACGTACTTGCAAATAACTTAGGATACAAGGTAGGATGTGCTCACTGCTATAGCAGAAGTTCAGATAATGTACATCGGCAGGGAGGAGAGTGAGATTCATTTTTGCCTGGGATAAAGGAGAAAGCTTTACGAGGAGAGGACTGGGATTGCACTTGACCTGGGCCAGGAAGGGTGAGCAGGATTTTAGGGAGAGGAGGTAGAAGAAAAACCCTTCTTGGCAGTGTGAGAGCAAAGCTCTGGTGGTGGGACAGCTCGGGCAGGGTTTGTTCAGCACGTACTATGTAGACGTGCCTTGAACTTGGGCTAGTGAAGGGAGGAACGGGAAGTAAGATTACAGCCAGAAGGACCTTGCTTCCTTGCTGAGGAGTGTGAACTTTATAGAAAATGGGGAGCCATCAGCAGGAAATGAGACCTGTGTTTCAGGAAGGGAGCCAAGAGGAAATGCAGAGGAGGGCCCAGTCCCACGTCTCCCCTTGCTGCCCTCTCTGCTACCCTCTGCTACCGTTGCCTTTGAGAGTCATTGCCGAGAGGAGGAGCCCCTGTTTTCTAAGGGAGTCCGTCGGACCCTTTAGAATCAAAGGCTCAGCCATGAATTGGAGAAGGATTAGAAGCAGAACAGCAGAAGGCAGGGATGAACGAAAAATTACTGAGATGTCCAAGCTGGGGAACTAGGAGGGTGGTGACACCATTGAGTGGTGAGGACAGGAGCGGGGTGAGGATGAAGAGTGTGTTTATTCCTTTTTGTTTTTAAATTTATTTTATGGAAGTATAGTTGGTTTACAATGTTCTGTTAAGTTCTGTACAGCACAGTGATTCCGTTATGAAAACAAATGTATATATATGTATATTATTTTCCTTTATGGTTTATCACAGGACACTGAATATAGTTCCCTGTGCTATACAGTAGGACCTTGTTGTTTATCCGTTCTGTATATAATAGTTTTCATCTGCTAATCCCAAACTCCCAATTCCTCCCTCCCCACCCCCCTCCCCCTTGGCAGTCACAAGTCTGTTCTCTATGTCTGTGAATCTGTTTCTGTTTCGTAGATAAGTTCATTTGTGCCATATTTTAGATTCCACATAATAGGTGATAGCATATGGTATTTGTCTTTCTGTTTCTGACTTACTTAGTATGAAAATCTCTAGGTCCCTCTGTGCTGTCGCAAATGGCATTATTTCATTCATTTTTATGGCTGAGTAGTATTCCATTGTATATATTTACCACATCTTCTTTATCCATTCATCTGTTGATGGACATTTAGGTTGCTTCCACGTCTTGGCTTTTGTGACTAGTGCTGTTATGAACACAGGGGTGCATGTATCTTTGAATTATAGTTTTGTATAGGTGTATGCCCAGGAGTGGGATTTTGCTGGATCATATGAGAGTGTGTTTATTCTAACTCGTGTTTGCGTGGACATGGCTGTTTACTAAGTGGATTGGATTTTCTTAGGGTAGCAAAACCCAGTTAGCATATCCACAGTCTGTTTTTGTTCATAGCCAAAGGCTTCCAAACTCACAGCTCTTTTGTTTAGTATAAATTCAGAGGCAGCTATGCAGCAATGTGAGGCCTGAGAAGCTCAATGACTCAGCAGTGAACCTGGAAAGGCTTCCCTTCTGTAGGTAAAATGTGTTGTCCCAGTTTCCAGCAGCTTCCTAACTTCACAGGAAATTGGATAACTCGTCAATGGCCTTTTGGGACTCAGAAGGTTCCAGAAGGGAGAGAGAAGGAAGCACAATCAGGACTGGCTCTAAGGCTTTTCCTCTCTGCTGTCTTGTGCCACAGAGATATCAGGCTAGTCTCTCTCCAAAGTGTTGCCACCCACGAGGCAGGTCCCCTGGGGACTTTGCCCTGGTTCATTTATTGGGTTTTTTCCCCCTTTGTTTAAAATTTTTAGTTTAATACTCTCTTGGGTTTAATAAAGTATCATTTTCTTATATTTCTGAAAAGGTAAAAAAAAAAAACCTGAGCAACTAGTAAATGTATAAGTCAAGGAATCTGTCGAAATGTGACTTTCCATTTCCTTACCCTTGTCTCCTTTTATCTGCGAGAAAGACCATCAGGGTTATGAAGGATGGTGCAAGGAGAGCTGGGCATGTACTACTTTTCACCCTTACTTGTCACCCAGATTTCTGTCAAGCATTTGTTTTATTTTTTTTTATGGTCCTGTTCAAGTTCTTGTATTGGTCGTCTTGGCCCCCAACATTTACTCTCTTTAAAAAATTTTTAAATTTTTATGTAATTTTTAAAGGTTACTTTCCATTTACAGTTATTAGAAAACATTGGCTGTACTCCCTGTGTTGTACAACACAATACATCCTTGAGCCTGTCTTATACCAAGTAGTTTGTGCCTCCCAGTTCCCCGCCCCTCCATCGCCCCTCCCCCGCTCCCCACTGGTAACCACTAGTTTGTTCTCTGTATCTGTGAGTCAGGCACTGGTTTGAATTCAGAAGTGAGTGCCTCTGTTGAGGTTCCGTTTGCTGAGTTGCCTTAACTTTCTTGATCTTCCTCCATCGTCATCTGACTGCCACTTCCCGAAAGGCACTTACCCTGTTCATCGCTGTTGAAGCTTTTGCCTATTTTTAGTGCTAATTCTGCTTCATCTCTAATTTCCTGTTGCCCCTGTTCACCACACCCGCCTAAATCTCCATCCTGCCTCCGTTTCCAGAATTCTTGTCTTTTTCCTCCTTCCTCTCTGACATCCATTTTTCAGGCTTCTATTACACCATTAGCCAGTGAGGCAAAAAAGATCTTCATTCAGCCTGGATTTGAAAGGTCTTCATTCAGTCTGGATTGAAATCTCTCTGCCAATAGCTGGCGAGTTAACTAATGTCTCTGAGCCTCGATTTCCTCATCTGTCAGACAAATGTGTTGTTAAGGTATATTAGTTTGCCAGGGCTGCCATAACACAGTAGCACAGACTGGGTGGATTGAACAACAGAAATGTATCTTCTAGGATTCTCAAGGGACAAAGTTTGAGATCAAGGTGTCGGCAGAGTTGGTTTCTTCTGTGGCCTCTTTCTCTCCTTGGCTTTTAGATGACTGTCTTCACCTGGTCTTCTGTCTGGACCTGTCTGTGTCCTGATGTCTTCTTCTTAGAAGGACACCAGTCATATGTGATTAGGGTCCACTCCAGTGACCTCACTTTAATTACCCCTTTAAAGACCCTATCTTCAAATACAGTTATAATCTGAGGTACTAGGGATTAGGTCTTGAACATCAGAATTTGGGAAGGACACAGTTCAGCGCGTAATGGAAGGTTAAATGAAATAATGTGATTGAAGTTCCCAGCACCCCTCTCTTGTCTTCTGCTAGCCCTTTGTTGATGTTGGAGCACTGACTTGGCTCTCTTTTATCTTGTCCTTTTCTTTTTGAGGGGAAATTAAATATTTGGAGGTTTCAAATACTGTATGTATACAGTGCCTCCCAAATCCATGTTTCAAGTTCCATTCTCATAGCTGAGTCCAAGACCACTGTTTCCAGTTCTCCAGTGGGCGTCTCGATTCTGAGACCTTGCACGTAACTAGACCAAAACTACATGCCTTTGCTTCTCTTCTGTATCTTTGTTAGCAGTAGCACACATGCCCACCTACCTAAGCTCAGGGGTTCCTGTTTCTTTCTTCTCCCTCCCTTTCCACTGGAATCAAATTGATCACCAAGTGCAATTCAGCATATTTTACTTCCAGTAAATTTTCAGAGCAGTCAATCCCATCCCTTTATCGCTATCCACACTGTAATGCTTGAGTTAAGACCTTCATCTCTTTTCTGTCACTTGGTTCCCTTGTCTCTTGTTTTGTCCATGTCCAATAACTCTGCCAGAGTTGTTTTTCTGAAGTGCAATCTAAGCATTTCATTCTGTTCACTTAAATGTTTCAGTATTCCCCTTCATTGCATAAAGATAAAGTAAACCCCTTAGCATGGCAACAAATTCCTTCCCAACCAACCCCTCCTGCCACCTGTAACCATCTCTACCCACTGTCCAGAAAACACCCAGTTACCGTTTTAAGATAAGTTTGATGCCATCTTCTCTCTGAAGCATTCCCTAGGGGTGTGTGTGTGTGTGTGTGTGTGTGTGTGTGTGTGTGTGTGTGTGTGTGTGTGTGTGTGTATATGTATGCGTGCGCATGCTAAAATATATGTAGCACAAAAATTTGCTTTTTTAACCATTTTTAAATGTGCAGTTCTGATGGCAGTAGGTATATTCACAATGTTGTGCGACCAACACCACTATCTCCAGAACCTTTTCATCACCCCAAGTAGAAACCCTGTACCCATTAAGCAATAGCTCCTCATCACTCCGTCCTCCCAGCCCCTCTTAACCTCTAATCTATTTTCTGTCTCTATGTACTTGCCTATTCCATATGTTTCATATAAGTGGAATCACACATTCTTCTGTGTCTGGCTTATTTAACTTAGAGTAATGTTTCCAAGGTTCATCCATGTTGTAGGAAGTATCAGAATTTCATTCTTTTTTATTGCTGAATAATAATCCATTGCATGTATATATCACCTTTTGTGTATCTGTTTATCCACTTGAGTGGTTTCCACTTGTTGGCGATTGTGAATGATGCTGCCCTGACTGTTCATGTACAAGTGTCCATCTGAGTCCCTGTTTTCAGTTCTTTGGGGTGTGTAGCTGGAATTGCAGGATTCTCTAGCTTCTCGAGTTAGTAATTCCTTCCTCTTGTTTTCCCAAAGCACACCACATGTGACTCTATTATAGTGTGTGACGAATTGTTTTGTAAATAATTTCTGCCCATTCCTGTACCTCATTGGACAGCATTAGTTGCAACATTTAGACCCCTGTCTGGTACCGAGTAGCTGTCATTACACATCTACTGACTGATTAAACGAATGAATGAAAGAAGGAACACTCAAGCTAAGCAGTCATGTCATGGGCATGGTGGCTAAATGCACCAAAACTTGTATGCTATTAAGGCCTGTTTATAATCAGCTTCTAAAGAGAAACAGCTTACTAGTCTCTGGTAGGGTGGGAGAAAGTGCAAAATTTAGAGGCGAGACACTTTCCTGTGAAAAGAGGCTCCATGGAACAGCTTGAAATATTTGAAATCCAGCCACAGTCTGAAATACCAACCACATGCAGTCAGGGTTTGTGGCACACAATTGAATGATACTTTCCTCTGAGATTTTAAAATACAGATTACCAGTAAAAACGTCCAATGAGTCTCTTCCACCTTGCCTTTAGACATTCCGTCCAGCCGCTATGCTGATAGAACGATCGTCCGACTTTGGAAAAACCTGGGGTGTATACAGATACTTTGCCTATGATTGTGAGAGCTCGTTTCCCGGCATTTCCACTGGCCCCATGAAAAAAGTCGATGATATAATTTGTGATTCCCGATATTCTGACATTGAACCCTCAACGGAAGGAGAGGTTTGTTTGTTCTATTTGTTTTCCATTCTACTTACAAATCTAGTTTTTGATCATTGCAAAAATACCAATTCCTCTTATATCTATTTTTAGGTGATTTTTCGTGCTTTAGATCCTGCTTTCAGAATAGAAGATCCGTACAGTCCAAGGATACAGAGTAAGCTTGTTTTCAAATAAAAGCTTTGATGAAGAACAGCAATCATGGGAGAATGCTTACCCAGAGCACTGCTACCCAGAATCTAAATATCAAGTGCTAATTCCACCCTCTTCATTTCCTTCTTTCTTTGCAATGCTCTTGAAATTGGCAGTTATCAGTCCTCACTGAAGGGGAACACGTTTTGATAAGAGTAAAAGGTTTGTGTCATAAGACCCCAAACCATTATGCTGGTCATAATACCTTATTTATTGCTCAGTATCATATATATATGATGTGTGTGTATATATATATCGCATATATGATCTATATCATATATTATGCATACATATAATTATGTATATAAAGGTACAGATTAGGCCATTGTAACAAGGTGTCCCCAAAAATGCAGTGTCTCAGAAAAGTTGACTTCTCTCTTACGAAATCACCAAGAGAGATTTACAGATAAAGTACCATTCACTTGCCGCAAGCAGGCTTACCAGATAAAATACAGGATGACACCCGGTTCAGTATGAATTTTCAGATAAATAACAAATCATTTTTTTAGGATAACTGTATCCCATGTGATATTTGTGACTGGTACGAGCCTATTCCATGCAATATTTGTGGTTAGTATAACCATGTGATATTTGGGACATATTGCTACTGCAATGATTAATTGTTTATCTGAAATTTAAATTTACTGAGCACCTTGTATTATTATTGCCAAATCTGGCAAGTGTAGCCATTAGGTCACCCAGGTTCCCAGGTTCCCTCTGTCTTGCAGTCTGTATCCACGTGGTTAGACATGGATCAACCCCACCCTATCCTTGTCCCAACCTGTGGGAGGGGACAAGTAAAGAGCAAGCGACCTGAAGCCATACGTCACATCCGTTCACACCCCATTGGCCAAAATTAGTCCCCTGGCTACACCGCAGGAGATGTGAGATGCTCTAGCTGGTGGCTGTGTGTGCTCTCAAACTCTTGGCTAGGGCTCTTATTGTCAAAAGAAGAAGAGAAGAATCCTGGGGGAAAATTTGAGGTCTCAGCCATATTCAATGTGCTCATTAAGGTGAGGGTTGCAGTTGCATTTCACAGGTGAGTCCGCTGAGGCTCAGAGTTGGACTCACACGCATAAGGTGACGGGGCTGTTTAATGAGAGATCCTGAGCGCATGTGTTGTGATTCTTAGATCAGAGTGCTTTCCAGCATCCAGCAACCAGGCTCATGTCTTTACACAAATACATTTTGATCTTCTTGGTAGGCAGAATGGGCTTTGGAGTCCGACACAGCTGGCTTTAAGTCCCAGCTCCAGCATAATTAGAGCTCTGTGACCTTGGGCAAGTCATTTACTTACAACTTTTTTTTAGCTTCTACTTTTTCATCTGTAAATGGAGATAGTCATATTGACCTTCTGGTTGTTGTGGACGGAAAATGAGTAACGTATATAAGTGACTCACCAAGGTGCCCAACGCATAGAAAATGTTGGGTCCGTGAAGCTGCTGCCACTGTTGGTGTCGTCACTGCCATCAGCTGTCACTCAGGCCTTCTGTAGACCGGGTCCTGCACCTCAGAGTGAGGATAAGGCCCCCTCTCCAGCTACTGAGGTGCAGTCAGTTGAGCAGAGGTGGGGTGAGGTCTTGCTGGTCTTTCTCAGTGGAACATGGCCCTCCTTTGATCCAAAGCCCTGTGGCACTTCCCGGCTCACAGCAGGGGAGAGTAGAATGGAAGGAGTCCAGGGAATATTGCCAGAAAAGTGCTGTTTCCCCACTTAAGTTTACATATGGCCCAGACCGTGTCTGGTCTGTAATTTACTCAGTCATTCTGTTATCAAACAAATATTTATTTATTTTAAAGTTTTATTTTATTTTTTAAATTTTATTGGAATATAGTTGATTTACAATGTTGTGTTAGTTTTAGGTGTACAGCAAAGAGATTCAGTTACACATGTACATATATCTGTTATTTTTCAGACTGTTTTCTCATATAGGTTATCCCAGAATATTGAGTTGAGTTCCCCGTGCTATCCAGTAGGTCCTTGCTGGTTATCTGTCTTGCATATAGTAGTGTGTGTGTGTTCATCCCAAGCTCCTGATTTATCCCTCCCCCACCCGCCGCCATGTTTCCCCTTTGGTGAGCAAAAGTTTGTTTTGGATATCTGTAAGTCTTTCTGTTTTGTAAATAAGTTCATTTGTATCATTTTTTAAAATTAGATTCCACATATAAGCGATATCATATGACACATTTGTCTTTCTCTGTCTGACTTACTTCGCTTAGTGTGATATCAAACAAATATTTAATGGTATATCCAGCCCTGTGCCATTTCTGAGTGAGCTCTGGGAGGCCTGCCCTCCCCGCTCTCAAAATCCAGTTGCGAGAAATGTCCACACAGTCTCCATGACCAACACCTCCTGGGTCCGTAAAAGGACTCACGGTCTGTTCCTTTTGGGTGAAATTTGTGGGACTTGGAGAATGTGCTGCCATTATAATTCTATTGTCTTTGGCTGTTAAATGGCGTCAGAAAACCTATTCCTATATTAAAGAAGCATCCACTGTAACAGATCATGCTTTGGATTTACTTTGTAATCAAGGGAACAATATCTCTTTAGTTTTCCCTATTGTTGAGGCCTCCGAAACTCACTTCAAAAGTGATTGTGCCTCTTATAACAGCAGTCAATACGAGGCTTAGCTGTTGTTAAATATGGCAGGAGAGAGCGAGGGAGCTTATTTGCTCTGCTGAGGGCTTCCACAGAGATCACTCAAGGGCTTCTAAATACTCCAGCTGCTCTTCAAGTTTGTTGTTTGGCCTCTTGTCAATAGGCGCTTGTGCTCATATTGTGCAGGAGGAAATGTTGGCATTCAGAAATTCCGTTCAGTGAAGTAGTACCACAGTTTCTCTGTTTAGTTTTTGATTTTACAAAGAGCCTAAGTTGAATGCATGGACTCATGGGCTTTCTCTTTCAACCCACAGCTATTTCTATACTCTTCATTGTAAGCTATGCATATATTATAAGTATTTAAAATTGTATGTGGGCTTTGAAAGTATCTGATGCATTGGGCCAATGCCCCGTTGTCCCGTGTTGTAAATTTTAAGAATCTATCAGCAGAAATGAACGTAAAGCTTAGGAGCAATTTTAGGCTACAGAGCTAAAAGGGGAGGACGGGTGGACTAATCAATCTTTTGGGGTCCACTTCAGCAAGAGCCACTTAGTGATTAATGAAAACACTGATGGAAGAAGATTGAAGATTGAATGACTCTTGGTTTATCAAGTTATTAGAGAATGTAATTGACAGCCCCGCTTCTGTAATAAGCATAGGCCTATAGACCCAGGAAAAGGAAGAAAAGATCAAATAAGAGACACTGGTCTAGAAGTAACTTCTATTTAGGAAAAAATAATTTGCCTCAACATCCCAATACTAAGCTCCTTTATCTTCACGCCACTGTATTATATTGGTAATTATATTGGTAAACTGTAAAACTAAGACCCAGAAAGTTGTAGATTGTAACGGTGCTTCCAAACTTGGTTGAAAAGTCAGGTCCTGGATTGTGGTTATTCTATCGTGTTAAATCGATTTTAGTAACTTGGACTTCACCTAAATGGTGGGAAATTTCAGATAGCATTTTCCTCTCCAAAGATAAACATGTCTCTAACTATCTTATAATAATAATGAGAATTGGAGTGGTTTGATAAGCTCTTTCCCACCTGAATGGAATTTTCTGATTTTGAGACTAATTGCTGTGGGAACCAGATGGTATTGCAATAGTTTAGATTACTGTGTGTTCAGTGGCTTCTGGCAATCATGCAACCGCATTTTTAAATTTCTCCGCCTCCACACTTCTTCCTGAGACATCAGTCTGCCAACAAATCCATCACAGAACATATGTTCTTGTTAAACTGATGAGAAGGGAATAACCTTTCTTCGAGAGACTGTCACATTATGTTAACCTTTATCATTACGTGCATCTAGATCATGCAAGGGGGGGGTGGGTAAGCTTAAGCCATTTTTATTTGTCATGCCTTTCTATAAAGAGAAAAAAACCAAGTTGTCTAATTGCAAAGGAAGTCTTGCTTCTTTGATCAAACTTTTCATATTCTTGGTGACCTTCATAGATCTCTTAAAAATCACCAACTTGAGAATCAAGTTTGTGAAACTACATACTTTGGGAGATAACCTTTTGGATTCCAGAATGGAAATCAGAGAAAAGTACTATTACGCGGTTTACGACATGGTGATTCGAGGAAACTGCTTCTGCTATGGCCACGCCAGCGAGTGTGCCCCGGTGGATGGATTCCACGCAGAAGGAGAAGGAATGGTAAGTACACGTTCCAGGCAGCTTCCTCCTTCATACGGGTGATTCTAAAAAGCAGATGGAAGCTAGTAGTATTACCTTAAGCCTTTTTATTTGGGATCTTATTTTTCCAGACTGCTATTTAGTCCTTTGTACCATTCCAGTGGCTGATTTTTTTTCTTTTTCCTTTTCTGTTTGCTGATTTTCTTGGACTACGAGAATGTAAAGAATACTCATTTCGTAGACACCGAATTTTTGGAAATTGTCCCTGTGGGCTGCTGCTACAGTAGATACTTTAGTCAGTAAGGATTAAAGAGTTTTCTACATGACAGTCACATCTTCCTTTACTTGAGGGAATATTAAAAACCACAAGCATTCCAGCCTGCATGCCAGAAGGCATAAATTGACCCCAGGCCAGAGAACCTGGAAATTTGAACCTAGAACCACGGGACACCATTTAGGAGTCAAATGGACTTTGTTTCTTGATCTTCTAGTTTCATTCTTTTCCCACTTTTATGCTGTGTTTTCAAATTATGTAATTTTAAAAATAGGGGACTTGGGTAACTTGCCAAATGGGTAACGTTAGGATATTTTACCAGTTTCTAAGTGAATTGTTAATTCTTGTTAGAAGAGACCAGAGTTTAAGTAATTTGCCAAAGGGCCTTAAGTAAGTACATGGCAGATGTGAATTGAAATCTCGCTCTCCTGACTGCACCAGGGCCTCCACTGGACTGTGGGCCTTGCTTCCTTTTTTTTTTTTTTTTTGAAATTAATATTTTTATTTATTTTTTTTGAATTTTTGTATTTTATTTTATTTATTTTTTTATACAGCAGGTTCTTATTTGTCATCCGTTTTATGCACATCAGTGTATACATGTCAATCCCAATCTCCCAATTCATCACACTACCACCACCACCCCCCGCCACTTTCCCCCCTTGGTGTCCCTACATTTGTTCTCTACATCTGTGTCTCAATTTCTGCCCTGCAAACCGGTTCATCTGTACCATTTTTCTAGGTTCCACATATAATGCGTTAATATACGATATTTGTTTTTCTCTTTCTGACTTACTTCACTCTGTATGACAGTCTCTATATCCATCCACGTCTCTAGAAGTGACCCAATTTTGTTCCTTTTTATGGCTGAGTAATATTCCATTGTATATATGTACCACATCTTCTTTATCCATTCGTCTGTCAATGGGCATTTAGGTTGCTTCCATGACCTGGCTGTTGTAAATAGTGCTGCTATGAACATTGGGGTACATTTGTCTTTTTGAATTATGGTTTTCTCTGGGTATATGCCCAGTAGTGGGATTGCTGGGTCGTATGGTAATACTATTTTTAGTTTTGTAAGGAACCTCCGTACTGTTCTCCATAGTGGCTGTATCCATTTACATTCCCACCAACGGTGCAAGAGGGTTCCCTTTCCTCCACACCCTCTCCATCATTTGTTGTTCGTAGATTTTCTGATGATGCCCATTCTAACTGGTGTGAGGTGATACCTCATTGTAGTTTTGATTTGCATTTCTCTAATAATTAGTGATGTTGAGCATCTTTTCATGTACTTCGTGGCCATCTGTATGTCTTCTTTGGAGAAATGTCTATTTAGGTCTTCTGCCCATTTTTTGATTGGCTTGTTTATTTTTTTAATATTGAGCTGCATGAACTGTTTATATATTTTGGAGATTAATCTTTTGTCCGTTGATTCGTTTGCAAATGTTTTCTCCCATTCTGAGGGTTGTCTTTTCCTCTTGTTTGTAGTTTACTTTGCCTTGCAAAAGCTTTTAAGTTTCATTAGGTCCCATTTGTTTATTTTTGTTTTTATTTCCATTACTCTAGGAGGTGGATCAAAAAAGACCTTGCTGTGATTTATGTCAAAGAGTGTTCTTCCTATGTTTTCCTCTAAGAGTTTTATAGTGTCTAGCCTTACATTTAGGTCTGTAATCCATTTTGAGTTTATTTTTGTGTATGGTGTTAGGGAGTATTTTAATTTCATTCTTTTACATGTAGCTGTCCACTGTTCCCAGCACCACTATTGAAGAGGCTATCATTTCTCCATCATATATCCTTGCCTCCTTTGTCATAGATTAATTGACCATATGTGTGTGGGTTTATCTCTGGGCTTTCTATCCTGTTCCATTAATCTATATTTCTGTTTTTGTGCCAGTACCATGTTGTCTTGGTTACTGTAGCTTTGTAGTATAGTCTGAAGTCAGAGAGCCTGATTCCTCCAGCTCCGTTGTTCTCCCTTAAGACTGCTTTGGCTATTCGGAGTCTTTTGTGTCTCCATACAAATTTTAAGATTTTTTGTTCTAGTTCTGTAAAAAATGCCATTGGTAATTTGGTAGGGATTGCATTGAATCTGTAGATTGCTTTGGGTAGTATACTCATTTTCACAATGTTGATTCTTCCAATCCAAAAACATGGTATATCTCTCCATCTGTTGGTATCATCTTTATTTTCTTTCATCAGTGTCTTATAGTTTTCTGCATACAGGTCTTTTGTCTCCCTAGGTAGGTTTATTCCTAGGTATTTTATTCTTTTTGTTGCACTGGTAAATAGCAGTGTTTCCTTAATTTCTGTTTCAGATTTTTCATCATTAGTATATAGGAATGCAAGAGATTTCTGTGCATGGATTTTGTATCCTGCAGCTTTACCAAATTCATTGATTAGCTCTAGCAGTTTTCTGGTGGCATCTTTAGGATTCTCTATGTATAGTATGTCATCTGCAAACAGTGACAATTTTACTTCTTCTTTTCCAATTTGTATTCCTTTTATTTCTTTTTCTTCTCTGATTGCCGTGGCTAGGACTTCCAAAACTATGTTGAATAATAGTGGTGAGAGTGGACATCCTTGTCTTGTTCCTGATCTTAGAGGAAGTGCTTTCAGTTTTTCACCATTGCGGACGATGTTGGCTGTGGGTTTGTCGTATATGGCCTTTATTATGTTGAGGTAGGTTCCCTGTCTGCCCACTTTCTGGAGAGTTTTTATCATAAATGGGTGTTGAATTTTGTCAAAAGCTTTTTCTGCATCTATTGAGATGACCATATGGTTTTTATTCTTCAGTTTGTTAAGATGGTGTATTACATTGATTGATTTGCATATACTGAAGAATCCTTGCATCCCCGGGATAAATCCCCCTTGGCTCTGCACTGGGGCCTCCACTGGGCTGTGGGCCTCGCTTCTTGACGAAAGGTGTGCCTTGCTTAGTTGATGTTGGCCTTTTCAAAAATTGTTAGTCCTCATCTAAGAAGGTGAAGGTGCAGGACTGACTTGCATTCAACAGTCTAAAACTTCTGCCTTCCCTTTACTCTATATAGAACCTTTATTGCACAGATAAAGTTGAATTTTTAACAGAGCCTGAAGGGAGAATATGTCCTTCTAATCTTTTTGCTCCATGTTTCAGAGAATGCCAGGTAGATGATATTTACTTCTCAGAGTAACAAATCCTGCGTGTAGCTAACCTCATGTAGTCATGTCACTACCATGCGTCTCACAGTACGTTGTACTGTTGATTCAGATGCCGTAGGGTCCTGTGGTATGGGCTTTGGGACTGGTTTTCAGGCTACGTAAAACCACCTTGTAATGAGAGGAATTTAGTCTTCTGCTAACTGCACTCTTGTCAAGGTGGATTCAGAGTGGACCTGTCTGTCCTGTTTCTGAATTCCATCCTGTACAAACTAGTGTTAAGGTGAGGGATCCATGTACGTGCATATTTGCTAGACGGAAAGAATTGATTTATCATTTATGTGCCTTGGGCTCAAGTGTGACTGGTGGTGTGGTGTAAAAGAGCACATCGTGGTCCGTTCCTGAAGCAAAATAATCTGTATCTTTTTCCGACATTTTATATTTCTTTCCTTAAAAATGTAAATGTGGTAACTGATTAATTCTTAAAATCTCATTTTGGGTTGAAAAAACATTTTTAAGTGCTGAGCCGGAAGTCAAAAACCAAACAAAGCAAGCAGAGAAAACCTGTCTTTTGTATGGCATGGGGTAAAGCTTGCAGTAAATTGAGTTGGTTCCTGGTGGTGTGTACACATTTAGTTCTCCATTATAACTTTTGTTGATTTCTATTATAATAGATTTTTTTTAACTGTTAAGTAACTAGTTTGGTTTTTAAAAAAATTTTTAAGGGACTGATTTTGTTCTTCTGTGTTTTTCTCATCAATACTTCAATAAGAATATTTATCGAGTACCCATTATATAGCAGGAACTGTTCCTAGAGTTGGGAATTACAGCCATCAATAAGACAGGACTCAACTGGGGGGAAGGGACAAAATAAAAACAAACCCTCATTGTGGTGTGCTACAGATGAGGATTAGTATCAGAAAGGGTTGATATTTTCCATTGATTGTGGGAAAGGTCTGGCCGTTAGTATATCTCTTCCTTTGCTTTTTTCTGTTTTCGTAACTTTCAAGGTTCACGGGCACTGCATGTGCAGGCATAACACCAAGGGCTTAAACTGTGAACAGTGCATGGATTTCTACCATGATTTACCTTGGAGACCCGCCGAAGGTCGAAACAGCAACGCCTGTAAAAGTAAGTCTCAGGCAAAAGGATGTTCTGAATCAACTCAGACCCCGGTATCCATTTTTGGAGTAGAGATGCTGTAACGGTACACTGGTCTGCAAAAGGAAGAAAAGTTACTACCCTTTTCCCAGCCTCACCCTGATAATGCTAGGAAGCCACTATCCAGTCTATTAAATTAATCAATTAGTATTTGACCAGCACCTATGTGTTTGGCAGATTTAGTAGAAGACAGAGATGCCATCCCTGACATTGTACCTGTTTTTTTTTTTTTTTAATTAATTAATTTATTTTTGGCTGTGTTGGGTTTTCGTTTCTGTGAGGGCTTCCTCTAGTTGCGGCAAGTGGGGGCCACTCTTCATCGCGGTGCGCGGGCCTCTCACTATCGCGGCCTCTCTTGTTGCGGAGCACAGGCTCCAGACGCGCAGGCTCAGTAGCTGTGGCTCACGGGCCCAGTTGCTCCGCGGCATGTGGGATCTTCCCAGACCAGGGCTCGAACCCGTGTCCCCTGCACTAGCAGACAGATTCTCAACCACTGCGCCACCAGGGAAGCCCCAGTTGTACCTGTTTTTAAGGCAAGATGACCACGAGCGAACAGTGAATGAAAACAATCGTGTGGTGGATCAATAAGGTCTAAAAGAGATGGAGTATTTGTCAGCCTTGTTTCTGTGCCAACCCAGCTGCAACCTGTGGCATCGTTCCATCCACCCATCCCTCCCGGTGCTATTCTCTGGGTAGAGGGGGAGTTTGAAACACCACCACCGTTCTCCACACACACAGTGATTCTGATAGACTATCATCCCTGCGAGGCGTGCTGTCTCTGCCCCCACTGAGGACTGTTCTGGGAGCTCAGAAAACAGTGAGGGCTGGAGTGGTCAAGGTTTTGTTAGTAAGGACGACCAGCTGGCCCTTAACAGATAGTTAGGATTGTTTAGGTAAAGAGAAGAAAGCGCAGGGGGGCAGGGGGGAGGTGGAAGGGAGTTCAGATAAGGAGAACACAAAACACAAGGCTCTAAGGACATTCTCACGACACCAGGGTTTAATTCATGATTCTGGGGTTTAATTAAACCAAGGTATCCAGGGCACGACGACACAGTCCCTCCCTACAGGACGGATAAGGCCAGTGTGTGGAGCCCCGTGAGGGCCCCAGTGAGAGAAGCTTCATTGTGAGAAGACAAGAGTCGTCGATGGGGGTTGTTGAGCGTGAGAGAGAGATGGTTAAAGCTGGGTTGGACCAAGAGGACTCTGCTGAATGGGCTAGAGGAGGGACAGAATGACCCAAGAAGGCCAGCTGGATGGCTGTTAATGGGTCTGATTAACAGAACCTGGCCCGCTGTGGTGGTGTGAATGAGGAGCAAGGGAATCCGGCCTTCATACCATGTTCCTCAAAGCTGGCCGCCCAGACAGGCTTCCCCAGGAACATATCGCCTAGAAACCCCTCTGGAGGGATGTATTCCCGTCCCACCCTGAGCATGACCCAAACGCTTTTCCGTGCAGTGTGGCCTTCCTGTGAGTGAGCCTCCAAGGGGACTTCCCCCAGAACTTTTCAACTTTTTATAACCCATTCTCTTCCAAAGAGGGCAAGTGAGGTTATTTCATAAAGGTCACACTCGGAAGGTTTCCAGCATGGCTTAGGATTTACACTGATGTCGTAAGCAGATGCGTCCTTTTCACCACCAGCGCCTTCTTGTTAATTGCCATTTTGCCTGAACTTCGTCCCCAGTTTCCAAAATGAGCTTCCTTCCGACCAACCCCATCCTCCCCCGGTAAGTAGATTGAAAAGGCTTTTCCTGCCGTCGGTCTTGTCTCGCAGAATGTAACTGCAACGAACATTCCACCTCTTGCCACTTCGACATGGCGGTCTACTTGGCCACTGGCAACGTCAGCGGAGGGGTGTGTGATGGCTGTCAGCACAACACGATGGGGCGCAACTGTGAGCAGTGCAAACCGTTTTACTACCAGCACCCGGAGAGAGACATCCGGGATCCTAATCTCTGTGAACGTATGTGGGGAAAGGTCACGGGGGGGGACCTGTTTAGGTCAGCTTTCAGCTTGAATAGTCTGGTAGTCACCATCCTTCTCTTGGGACTCAGATCCAGCCTCATTTTAGCTGCTGTATAGGATGCCGGGGGTGGAATTTACTTAGTAGTTCAGCCTTTTTGAGTCTTATTTTGTGACATTTGGAGGGATGAAGGGAACATGTGTATTTCTACATACACACACATTGTGTTACCTGATGCTTCTCATTCTCCTTAGAATGTACCTGTGACCCAGCTGGTTCTCAGAACAAGGGAATCTGTGACAGTTACACGGATTTTTCTGCCAGTCTCATTGCTGGTCAGTGTCGGTGTAAATTACACGTGGAAGGAGAACACTGTGATACCTGCAAAGAAGGCTTCTATGGTTTAAGCACTGAAGATCCATTTGGTTGTAAATGTAAGTACATGTGTTCAAAAAGTTTGGGAGTTCTCATGTGCACGTAATTCCCATTTTACTTTGCAATTCTTAATCCAGTCGACTACTACAGACTCACTTGGTTTGTGTTTCTTTACTTCATTTTATCTTTAATGAAGCTTGTACTTGCAATCCTCTGGGAACAATTCCTGGCAGGAATCCTTGTGATTCTGAGACTGGTTACTGCTACTGTAAGCGTCTGGTGACAGGACAGCATTGTGACCAGTGTCTGGTAGGTAAATCGTAATTACATGGGAGGGGTGGTTTGTGAATATGACGTTTCAATAGAGAACAATTTTCACAGTTGTAGGTTCTACCATCACCCTTTTATGTAAATATTAATATTAAAAGCCACGAGTAGACAATTCACAAAAGAGGAATTACTAATGAATAATTTTGACAAGATATTCACCATCGCCGTTAGAGTTGCAAAATAAAACCACGGTGAAGTACCATCTTTACAGACAAAACTAACAAAAGTTTTTTTTAAAAAATAGGAATGCTGACTATTAAGTGAGGACATAGTGAGGGGCAGGTACTCGTGTGCTACTGACGGAAATACAGACTGGTTCATACTTTGTGAAAAGTGTTTTGGAGATGTGTATCCATAGCCTGTGGAAATGTGCATCCCCTTTGACCCAGTAATCCCACTTCTGGGAATCTATCCTAATGAAATAATCAGAAAATTGGACAAAGATGTATTCACCAGAAGACTCATTGCATCTTTTATTAATCATAACAAAAATAACTTGGAAGCAACAGTAGGGAAAATAGTTAAATAAATTTGGGTGTTTCTATGCAGTGTGATATTTGGTTGCCATTGAAAATGATGGTAACATGAGGAAATGCTTATGCTGGTGTGAAAAAAAAAATAAAAGAACACAGGATGTGAGTAGTATCTTGACTAGGGAAAAAGTTCATCAAGAAAAACAAAATCTGGAAGGAAATAGACCAAAAAGTTCACTGTAGTGATTCTGGGTGGAGTAATTATGAGAGTAATTTTTAAAAGTTATATTTTATATCTTTTAAAACATTTTTGTGATTGCTTTCATATTACTGTCTCACTGCCAGAGTAATTCCAATGAAGAAAATTGGCATGTTTGCTGCTAGCTCACGTTAATTCTTGGATGAAGGCTATTAGCAGGGCGAAGAAAGTGCTCTGATCTGGGGTTACCATGTGGGTATGTGCAACCCTCTCTGACCCCAGTGACCCAGAGCTTGGGTTCTTTATGCTAGAATACTCCTACTCATACCTATTGTAGGCTTTCTGCTTTCACGGTGCAGATAAACGTTTGGTGGAACATCCAAAACACGCCATAACTTGTCTCTTGCTGAGTCTATTGTGTAATTACAGGAACCCCCCTTTAGATGTTTAATCTTTTGTTCTGCAGCCAGAGCACTGGGGCTTAAGCAATGACTTGGATGGATGTCGACCTTGTGACTGTGACCTTGGGGGAGCCTTAAACAATAGGTGAGTGGAGCTGCTCTGACACTCTTGCGCTCAGTCACCCCCAGGGTCCTTGCGACCTCTAGGACGAGGGTGACGTTCGGTGTCTCTTAAGAAGATAGGCAGAGTGCATTCACCTTTGCTTTGAATGCCTGATAATCACTTTTACCTGTGCTCTCAAGGTTTTCAAAGGTTTATTCATTCCAAGAGTTAGCTTTGAAGCCTTCTCTAGTCTTTATGTTTCTTGGGTTTTTTATTTTGGTTTTTTTTTTGTTTGTTTTTTTAAAAAAAATTTATTTATTTATTTATTTTTGCTGTGTTGGGTCTTCGTTTCTGTGTGAGGGCTTTCTCTAGTTGGGGCGAGCGGGGGCCACTCTTCATCGCGGTGCACGGGCCTCTCACTGTCACGGCCTCTCTTGTTGCGGAGCACAGGCTCCAGACGCGCAGGCTCAGTAGTTGTGGCTCACGGGCCCAGTTGCTCCACGGCATGTGGGATCTTCCCAGACCAGGGCTCGAACCCATGTCCCCTGCATTGGCAGGCAGATTCTCAACGACTGCGCCACCAGGGAAGCCCTTTATTTTGTTTTTTGATGTTTCTTTAGTTTTTGTCTTTTTTTTTAAATTGAAGTATAGTTGAGTTACAATATTGTGTTATTTTCAGGTGTTCAGCACAGTGATTCAGTTATATATGTATATATTCAGTTATAATAGTGTATATTCAGTTGTATATATATGTTCTTCAGATTCTCTTCCCTTATAGTTTATTATAAAATATTGAGTATAGTTCCCTGTGTTATATAGTTGGTCCTTGTTGGTTATTGTTTCTTGGTTTTTAATAGTGTTATTTGTTTTGTATTTTACTTTTCGGTATTTTTTAGATTATGGAAACAGTGTATGCCCATGGTTTTAAAAAAAAAATTCAAACAGTTCAGACAGGTGTCCTGCCTTTTTTCCCCACCAAGTTCCATTGCCTTGAAGTGCCACTGTTAACAGTTTCTTGTGTCTCTCTAGAAATTAATAATAGTGCTCAAAATACCTGTGAAAATGACAGTTTTCTTCCTCTCATTTCTTTTGAAATAACATGTTAGGTGTTACTTTTTAAACAAGTACAAAGGAATATAGTCCATGATTTCCTACTCAGCTTAACAGACTTTAAAGTAATGTATGTATGTACATTACTCTGCAACTTGTTTTTTTAATCTAAAGATTTTTTTTTTATATCAGCATCTATTCATCTACCTCTTTTTTTTGTATTCTATCATGTGATAATGCCATGATTTATTGATTTCCGTTTTTTGGTTTTTTTTCTTTTCAAAAATGTTGCAGTGAATATCCTTATTGGTAATCTCGATGAATGTTTGTAGACATATCTATAGATTGGGTTCCCAGTGATGGAAGTGCTAAGTCAAAGTACATGTGCATTTTCTATTTTACTAGAGGATGTCAGATTGTTCTCCAGACATATGGTGCTAGTCTATTTTCTTCCCAACCAGTTACAAAGTACCTTTTTCCCCAATCCCCCACCAGCAGCTGGTATCATCAAAACTTTTATTTTCACCAGTTTAAAAGACAGAAAATGCAGTCCCATTTTGATTTGTGTAAAGGCTCTTCATTTTGTTCTTCACTATTTCATTTTTTCCAACTTGCCGGTACATTAATGAAAATTACATACAATAATTTTAGTGACTTAAATATGTTGGTATTCCTTGAATTGGTGAGACATGATCCTCTCCTCAGAATGATCAAAGTACACAGTTTGGCAAGATGTTCAATTTGTGGGAGTTGGATTAATTACCTTTGAGTCGTCTCTGTGTGTTACTGGATCAGATTCAGAACATCTGGTAAAAATAGCATAAGTGACTGTTGGGAGGATAGACAGATGTTTCCCTGTGGCCCAGGATCTTCCCCGGGAGAATGTGCTGAATTTGTTGAGTAAGCCTCATGGATTCAAAAACTGACTCTCTTACAAGAAGATTTCCCAACACTGTAGTAGTCTGCTTGGGCAGGAATGAGATTTTAGGCAGCAAGAACATGTTCTGTTTGGCCTCCGTATTTGGATTTGTTCTGTTCCAGATCGTGCAGTAAACTTGGGACAGCATGTTGCCTCCGGAACTCCAGGGTGAATGTCTGTTCTTAGAAAACCTCCAGAGGGGAGGAAGCAAGGATAATTCCATAAAGGAGGAAAGCGAGACCAACTGCTGTCTCTGCTGATGAAATCACTTCCCTGACTTCCCTTGGTGACCCCCAGAACACAAGCTGATGATTCCTTTAGTAACTGATTCCTCAATTCAAAGCTGTCGGCACTCCAAAAATGCTTCTCGGTTAGAGGAAAGTGGCATACGTCACTCTCCAAATTATGTCCTAAACTCAGGAATGTCCTGTGTTCCTTTACCCTAAACGGTTTTTGTTGCTTACACTCCCTTCCTCTCTCTCGCTCGGCCACACATGCTTCCTGTCTCTAAATGCACCCACGCACAGCCCCTGGCCTGCCCCGAATCTCTCCTGCAAAAAATGTGCAAAAACCAGAATGTGCTAGTCAAGAGAGTTTGTGAAACAAAACATTTTAGTGAAGTTTTTTTTTTTTTTCAATTTTGATTGGAGTAGAGTTGCTTTACAATGTTGTGTTAGTTTCTGCTGTACAGCAAAGTGAATCAGTTATACATGTATATGTATATCCTTTAGTGAGGATTTTAAAGTGGGTAATTTGATCTTTCTAGCATGATGGATGAAATAGATGCCTTACTTTTGGCATCATTGGTGGGGGAAGAAAAGAAACTTTCAAGATCCCTATAGTCTTGTGACTCTTCAGTGTTTTATAGTCATCCTTTTCAAGGTTGTTTTTCCCCACAGGACTTTAAGAGTCCCAGAGAGGTGACAGAGGCTCTGTCTTCTAAAGCACGAATTCTTCTAGAATGCTTGGTGCATAACAGACGCTCAGGATCATACTTGCTGAATGATTGATTTGTTGCAGACACTCATAAATATCTTCCACCTGACAGTATTATTGTACTTTGCTTTGCCTCAGACACATGTTGAATAAATGTTGACTGAATAAAAGAATTTGAGAAACAAAAGATTTTTACGATATAAAAATTAAGCATGCCCTCCTCGGGAGAGGCAGTCTCTAAATCAATCCCAAAGCATTCCTTGGTTACTTTGGCCAGGGCCAGATTAAGTGTAAAGTCATGAAGTGGAAAAAGTTTTTAAATGTTTTTTTTAATGAGCTGAGTGGCTTTTGGTAGAACAATTAAAGTGTGTAATCCATGCCTATTATATTGACAGCTAGTCTGAACTTCGGAATATTTTAAAGTAAGACCTAATTGATTTAAATAATGTGACTCAAACCAGGTTAATGACGTTTTTGCCTAGTAGATAACCTGCTTTTTTTTTTTTTTTAATTATTTATTTTGGCACATCGTGTCTTAGTTGCGGCACGCGAGATCTTTGTTGAGGCATGCGGGATCTTTTGTTGTGGCACGCGAGCTTCTCTCTAGTTGTGGCGTGCGGGTTTTCTCTTCTCTGGTTGTGGCACGCGGGTTCCAGAAGGCGTGGGCTCTGTAGTCTGCGGCACACAGGCTCTCTAGCTGAGGTGCGCAAGCTCAGTAGTTGTGGCCACGGCATGTGGGATCTTAGTTCTCCAACCAGGGATCAAACCTGCATCCCCTGCATTGCAGGGTGTTTACCGCTGGACCAGTGGGGAAGTCCCCTAACCTGCTTTAATGAATAAGAGTGGTTGCTAAGTAAATGCTGCTTGCAACTGTTTAAAACATTGAAAAATAGAAGCAGCTTGACAACATCCTCCAAAATTATTTCATCAGTTAAATTTAGGGCTTTGATATCTGGCTTGAAGCCTACCACTTTCTTCTGAAGATCTCTCCTTCTTAGGCTAAAGGCCCCAATCCTCCCTTAATGTGAAAACACATTACTTCTGCATCTTTGTTAGCACTCCTTCTGCTTTGTGTTATAGCTGTTTGTATTTGAAAGGTCTCTTTGGACAGGGATTGTGTCTCAGCTGTTTTTGCATATTCTTTTGTCCCCAGCCCAGTGATAGGTGCTCAGTAAATGAGGAGCTGAAATTTATTGTGCTTCGAAACCAGAGCAGAAGTTAATAGATATTTTCATCAATGTATGGGATAACTGTGGTGTATCTAACCCTTTGTTAATTGCTATGGCAGCTGGACATAAAGAGATTATCGAACATAGCTCCTACCCTTTAAGAACGTATTCTAGTTGTAGGGGAATTGGCGGTGGAGGTTGGGTGGAGGGGTGGCGGGGAAACTGCTCTGGATAGAATGGATGGTGCCGACTGCTCATCACGGGGGAACCAGCTCTTATTTGTAATCAGTATTTTGGAGGAGATTTCAGCGTTGAACAGAGTAGTGGTCCTTATGAGTGATGACTTTTATCCTTTAATGTTTTTCTTTTGCTTTATTTCTTAGTAGTAAAGTTGAGATTGTACAGTATTTTCCCTGCTCATCACTGTTTAAATGAGTTTTCCTTCCAAGAGTTGCCAATTGCTACATTTATGAGAAATCTGTGTTTTTGAGAAACGATCTTTTTATAAAATTTATTTTATCGACGTGTAGTTGATTTACAATGTTGTATTCATTTCTGCTGTACAGCAAAGTGATTCAGTTATACATTTCTATGCATTCTTTTTCATGTGCTTTTCCATTATGGTTTATCACAGGAGATTGAATATAGTTCCCTGTTGCTATACAGTAGGAACTTGTTTTGTATCCATCCTATACATAATGGTTTGCATCTGCTCAACCTAAACTTCTAATCCATCCCTCCCCACCCCCCCGCCCAGCAACCACAAGTCTGTTCTCTATGTCTGTGAGTCTGTTTCTGTTTTGTAGATAAGTTTATTTGTGTAGTATTTTAGATTCCACATATAAGTGACATCATATGATTTTTGTCTTTCTCTGTCTGACACTTCACTTAGTACGATAATCTCTAGGTCCATCCATGTTGCTGCAAATGGCATTATTTCGTTCTTCGTGGCTGAGTAGTATTCCATTGTGTATATATGTACCACATCTTCTTTATTCATTCATCTGCCAACGGACATTTAGGTTGTTTCCATGTCTTGGCTATTGTAAACAGTGCTGCTATGAACATGGGGGTGCATGTATCTTTTGTTTTTTTTTTCTTTTTAAGAATCGATTTTATTTTTTGGCTGTGTTGGATCTTCGTTGCTGCATGCGGGCTTTCTCTAGTTGTGACGAGCAGGGGCTACTCTTCGTTGTGGTGTGTGGGCTTCTCATTGTGGTGGCTTCTCTTGTTGTGGAGCATGGGCTCTAGGCGTGCGGGCTTCAGCAATTGTGGCTTGCGGGCTCTAGAGTGTAGGCTCAGTAGTTGTGGCGCACGGGCTTAGTTGCTCCGCGGCATGTGGAATCTTCCCGGACCAGGGATAAAACTCGTGTTTCCTGCATTGGCAGGCGGATTCTTAACCACTGCGCCACCAGGGAAGTCCACATGTATCTTTTTGAATCATGGTTTTCTCTGGATATATGCCCAGGAGTGGGATTGCTTGATCATATAGCAACTCTATTTTTAGTTTTCTGAGGAACCTCCATACTGTTCTCCACAGTGGCTGCACCAACTTACATTCCCACCAACAGTGTAGGAGGGTTCCCTTTTGAGAAATAATCTTGGCCTTTACCCTTTGAGGAAAAAAATAGGGCCTGTGTTAGGTTTCTGTTGCTGCCATAACAAATTACCACCACTTAGTGGCCTAAAACAACATAAATTTATTATCTTACAGTCCTGTATGTCAGACGTGGTCTCAGGGGACTAAAATCAAGGTGTCGGTGGAGCCACGTTTCCACCTGAAGGTTCTGGGGAGACTTTTTCCTGCTCATTCTCGCTGTTGGCAGATTTCAGTTCGTTTGGTTGTAGGATGCAGTTCCTGTTTTCCTGCTGGCTGTCAGCTGAGGGCTGTTCCCGGCTTCTAGAAGCTGCCCACATTCCTTGCCTCTTTCACCTTCACAACCAACAGCGGTGGGTCAGATCCTCCTCGTACCACAGCTCTGACCCACTCCTCTGCTTTCCTCTTCTGCTTCTAAAGATTCATGTGATTCGCTTGGGCCCACCTGGGGAACCCAGCATAATCCCCCATCTCAAGGTCCTTAACCTTGATCTCATTAGGAAAGTCCTTTGTGCCACATGAGGTAACATATCCACAGATTCCAGGGATGAGGATGTGGACATCTTTGGGAGTCATTATTCTGCCTGCCACGGGCCCTGATATGTTGTGTTTTGTGTCTTTATTCTACCTAACTGATCCAATGAATTGCACCTGTATCTAGTTACAGGGAAATTGGTGGGGGGAACATACAGCATTGTCAGATGTACCATTTCTATCTGATTTGGTTTTGCTTGAACACAGGAAAGAACAGTGGCACGTAATAAATCTTTTTCCTCTCTCTGGAGGAGGCGGGATTTGAGCTTTGGGGTGAAGGCACAGAGGTGGGATGACTGTGGCATGGTGAAGACCTGGTCTGATCTCGACCGTGTCTGCTCACGTTTCCCCATGAGCCCTCTTGGCTCCTGTCTTCCTGTCTTCTCTCTGCGGCCTTCAGGCCACCTCTGTCCTGGTGTCCCCTCATCTCCTCAGGTGAGCAGTGTCTTCCTCTCACCTGTCGTTCTTTGCTCTTAGCTCTGTGTGGGCACTGCCTGCATTTTGATTGGCTGTACTGGTCAATTGCTTTATTGTTTATCCCCCTTGGTTAGATTGGAAGTGCTTTAGGGCAGGAACTATTTTTTTCTCCCATTTTTCTTTCTCCATATCATTTTGCTGGAAATAATGGACTTAACAAGGAAGGTAGGATTGGTTCAGAAGAGAGTTGACAGGGACTTCCCTGGTGGTCCAGTGGTTAAAACTCTGCGCTTCCATTGCTGGGGGCACAGGTTCGATCCCTGGTCGGGGAACTAAGATCCCGCATGCTGCGAGGTGCAGCCAAAAAAAAAAAAAAAAAAGCTGACTGGCATGGACTAAAATGGGAGAGTTTCGACACCAGGAAGCACAGCTGCCAGGGCTAATGTCTGCTCAGTGAATTTTTGTGGAAGGGTATGAGGAGTGTGGCTCAGCTAAAGCCAAGGGTGGGCACCCGAAAGAGAAGCAGTTGTTTTCAGAGGAGGGGTTATAGAGGCCGCGGGAAAGCAGGCAGAGGCTTCGTGACTTGATAGAAGAAGAAACAATTGTGGGTTTTTGGGAAGGCGGGGCTTTGGGAAGGTTGGTTTAGCTGTGTAGCTGGATGATCTGGGCAGGGGAGAGAGAGAGGAACTGGAGAGGTCAGATCGGGAGGTGGTTGGAGTAACAGGTGTAGAACGATGACACAGGGGACTAGAGTAGCCGCAGTGACAATGAGAGGAAACAGCTGAGTTGAGAACCGTCTTGAAATAACACGTGTTATATTGAGGATAAAGGGAAGATTACGTCTCACCTACATCAGAGGGATTTTTTTAAATTGAAGTATAGTTGATTTACAATGTTGTGTTAATTTCTGCTGTACAGCAAAGTGATTCAGATATATATATATACACACACACACACATTCTTTTTTATATTCTTTTCTGTCATGGTTTATCATAGGAGATCGAATATAGTTCCCTGTGCTCTACAGTAGGACCTTGTTGTATATCCATTCTCTGTATGATAGTTTGCATCTGCTAATCCCACACTCCCAATCCATCCCTTCCCCCTCTCCCCCTTGGCAACCACAAGTCCGTTCTACATCAGAGTAATTTTAAATCTGCTGACAGAAATAGCAGAGCTGAAGATAAGTCGGTGTGTGAGGTGGCGAACAGTTTGGGACAGGATGAATTAGAGGTGACGGCTGGGCAAACCATGGAAATGTCCCATTCACGGCTGGAGGGGTACAACCAGAGCACAGTCGTGAGTAAGAGCTAAGAGCTGTAGGTGAGGGCCACCTGCATGGGGGCAGGTAAAGCCCCAAGAACGAGTTCACCAAAGGAGCGGGTGTTGAGTGGGAGCCACGCCCACCGGTGACAAGCGTTCAAGTGTGTGGACACAGGCGTGTGGCTGTGGAGCTGACATGAGGGGAATTCCCTACACGGGGTCAGGTCCTGGTGAGTTGTTTCTTCTTTACAACTGTGCTGCGGGTAAAAAAGCCTCTCGGGAGCCTGCCCGCTGTCTCTATCCTTGCCTTCCTTGGCTTGTTCTCTAGTAATGGACGGCATTGGGAAGAATCTGGGTGTTTTCTTCTTTGGTGGTTCACATTTGAGACATTTGTTCCCTCAGTAAACATGTGCTGGGGAGGAAAGGGATTTTCTTTTGTCCCTGTGATGTCATGTGTGACGCCTGAATTTTGGAAAATGGCTTTTGGTGGATTAGCTCGAAGGAGGGCTGGGTCCTGGTTGGAACAAGCTTTCCTCCTCTGGGAATTATCTACAGGATGTTGAATGTGCTCTTACCCCTGTAGGATAAAAACTATTCACATGACATAAAGGAAGAAGACTTCAGCTGGACCAGGACAGGGCTGTTTGGGGTGTTTTTAATAAAGCTCTGAGTGTTCAGTCTTCCTGTGAGTTGTAACTTGCCTTAGGTGTTTGGTTTAAAATGAACTTCGGGATGAGAAGAAAAAAAAAGAACTCTGGGAATAGGTTTAAAGTAACAATTCCAAATCACATCTTGACTTTAATGAAGTAAAAATGGATGCATGTAATTCAGGGTTTTTTCTTTTCTTTAGTTGAAGTATAGTTGATTTACAATGTTGCAGGTATAGAGCAAAGTTGTCAATAATTGTCCAACAAGAGAGGAAGTGATCAATGTCTTAACAGTAAAGATAGCAAACAACTGAGGCCTCAGAAGGCACCATTTGAGAAGAGGAGAGGGAGGGAACCACACAAGCCTTCATGAAGGGATGACCGTTGAAAAATCAGGAGGATTTGAAGACACAGTGCCTCAACTTTAATGAACACCTACTTTGTGATCAGCTTAGTTGTTGATGTGTCGCATATATCATTTCTCTTGCAAGGAGGCGGTGGCACGACGGAAAAGGTGGTTCCTTCTATGGGATGGGGAGTGATGGTCAGGAAACACTACAGCGGGAGGGATTTGTGAGCTGAATCTTGAAAGAAGAGTGGGTAGATAAGGGAACAGGGCATTCCAGGCTGCAAGAACAACACAAGCAAAGGGAAGGGGTCATGAGTCCCCCAGTGCATTGGAAAAACTCTTAAGTAGTTCAGTGTGGTTGGAGAGGTGAGGGCAGAGGTGAGGCTAGGAAAGTAGAGAAGAGCCAGATGGTGGGGGCCTGGTGCACCTCCCCAAGGCCATCGTGCCTGGAAGTGATGCGGTTAATGCATCTCATGAGGGTCATTCAGGCAGCTCTGGGGGAAGGTGGAAGTTCAGGTTGGGAAGTTGGAAGACTGTCAATAAGGATACCAATTAGAGGACTGTACCTGCTTTTACTGTGAGCGAGAGAGAGAAGAAAGGCGTAGCCTAGTCAGTGCAAAGCGGGGAGAGACGCACAAGGTGCTAGGAGGGGAAATCACCGAATTTGGTTCCTGATTGGCTATGAAGAAGGAATCTGGAGGAGAACTTCTGGTTTCTGATGTGGTTGACTCTGGGTGGTGGAGTCTTCTCCCCAACAGAGAACATGGGAGGGATTGGGTGCTGCTTTCTGGGATCTGTGATTAGCCTCTGGGACAGCTAAGTTGGAGCTGTCCTTCTGGGAGCTGGATATTTAGATGTGAGGCCCAGGAAAAGGGGTTGCATTTGCAAAAGATATTTCAACGCAAGAACATATGTGATAACTACAGAAAACCTTAACGTGGCACAGATGGAGCATAGTCAAGAGAGCAAGGGAGAGAAAACCCAAAGACCAGGTCACTGAGAGCTTTCAACCTCAGGAGTCTGGGATTAATTTGTAGGCAATGTTTTTTTTCCGTGTACTTATTTTCTGAAGGAAGTAAGAAAACCCTACCTGAATATTTCACCCCACTTACTGTTTAATGGCAAAGGTGGATCTGCTTCCAGTGGGTTCATTATGAACGTGGTGAGCACAGCTGACCAGCTCTCCTTCCTTTCCAGTTGCTCTGCAGAGTCAGGCCAGTGCGTCTGCCAACCCCACATGATCGGACGCCAGTGCAACGGAGTGGAATCTGGTTACTACTTCCCCACCTTGGATCACTACATCTATGAAGCAGAAGAAGCCAACTTGGGGCCTGTAAGTAGGGGGGTGCTTGCCAGGTGGGTAAAGCAGAGTACGGGGGGTGGGCAGTAATGGCATATACACATTTTGCAAAGAGACCAAGTAAGAAGCATCTTGTCAGTGAGCACAAAATAAGGGTGAGGAACAGGCCTTCTTGAGAACAGTCAGATTTAAAGCTAAGTAAATCCATAACGCAGAAGGAGACTTTGGAACATTCACTAATAAGGCTTTTGGTGTTTTTAGGGAGATGGGTTTTGTTTTTTTTTTTTTCTTTTTCCATTCTCTTCTCTACTGATGCGCCAGAGTTAGCTGGTATAGTAAATATTCAGAGAGGATATTGCTTCAGTTTTCTAATGCTGTGTAACAAGCCGTGCCAAAAATTAGCGGCTTCAAATATATGTCTGGCACTTCAGCTGGGGCAGCGGAAACAGCTGGAGGCCAGCTGGGTGCTGTTCTCCAAGCAGCTGTCTTGAGCTTCCTCACAGCATGGAGGTGTCTGGACAGTGAGAATTCTTACCTGGCATCTGGAGGAGGAAACAGAAACTGCCAGGTCTCTCAAGGTCTGGGCTGAGAAGTCCCAGAATGTCATTTTCTCACACTTTGCTGGTCACAAGGCACAAGGCCAGACCAGATTCGAGGGCAGGGGAACATAGGTTCCACCTCTTGATGGGTAAAGCCGCACACACATACATTACAGGGAATGAAGGGCTTCATCTCTGGAGGTAGCTAATCACAGTTACGGCATGTAATCCTGTGAATAAACTCAAATGCACACTTGAGTTAAGCAACTCAAATTGATCCATTCTCAGCCTTACAATCAGAATTCACTCATCAGTAGTGAACATTCATGGTTGTAACAAGTTTCCTCACTTGTACGTGGCACCTGAAACAAATGCCAATGAGAATGACAGAAATACATCCTCTAGATATCGGGCTAGCCTTGTGGAAACCTGGGACATACCTGGTCACTCCTGGGCTTGCTAGTAACAGCATTTGGGATGTTCTCTTTCCTTCCTTCATGCTCATTTTCCTGGTTATGTCATAGAAGGTATATCCTAAGCCTTAAGCCCATCTCCAGTGTTCCAAGACTACCTCAACCTAAAAACTAAAAAGAAACCAATTACCTGTTTATAGACCAAAAAATTATACAGTCTACTGGAAAATATGACTGCAAAAAATGGGTTTAATATCTACCGTTTTGGACCTTTGGGTGACTTCAGATTTCTTCGACTGCTACATTGAATTCCATTTCAAGTAAAGCATCGGTCTTGTCCCCTTGTCCTCAGGGGGTCAGCATAGTGGAGCGGCAGTATATCCAGGGCCGTATTCCTTCCTGGACTGGAGCGGGCTTCGTCCGAGTGCCTGAAGGGGCTTATTTGGAGTTCTTCATCGACAACATACCGTATTCTATGGAGTATGACATCCTAATTCGCTATGAGCCACAGGTAACCCCTTGGTAGACTAATGGGGGGGGGGGATATTGGTAGAAAAATCTTTCTTCTAATGGACAATGTGTCTCTGTGAATTGTGAAGGGTGCATTGTAATAGAGGGAACGCTCTCTGACTTTCTATGCTCCTTGGAAGTAAAACTGTACATTTTTCTTCAGTTTCACAAACATTTCGTGATCTCCTTGTTAGGCACTTAGCCTTGCTGAGAACTGAGGTGCTGATGAGAATGTGCCAGGTTCTCTCCTTGCCTTTATGGCCTTCCCTGCCCAGGGATGGACACATGTCCCTAACTGCCATCAAAGGTGGAAAGTCTAAAAGCAGAGACACAAACAGTGCTGCAAGATGAGAGGTTCATACCAGCCGGACTGGCCAGGGGCTGCCAAAATGTTTACTAAAGAGTCAGTTGTAGGCCTTAAAACAGAGGTGGAATTTTGACACAAGAGGAAGTAAGGAATATGGAAGGAAGGAAGGAAGCAGCGGAGAAGGGGGTGTTTTGAGCATCCTTCCACATAGCCAGGTAAGGGATATGGTTGGAGATGCTGTTAGGAGAAATGCTGGGATCAGTAAATGAACTTGGACTCTACACTAACAGGGAGCTGTCAAAGGGTTTTGGGCAAGGGATTGTCATTGTCTAAGCTGTGGGGTTTTTGGGGGTTTTTTCAATCTTTTTTGCTTTTAAGTCAGAGAAAGACGAATATCATATGATATCACTTACATGTGGAATCTAAAATATGATAAAAATGAACCTATCTACAAAACAGAAATAGACTCACAGACATAGAAAACAAACTTATGGTTCCCAAAAGGGAAAGGACGGGGAGGGATACATTAGGAGTTTGGGATTAATGGATGCACACACACTACTATATATAAAATAGATAACCAACAAGGACCTTCTGTATAGCACAGGGAACTATATTCAGTATCTTGTAATAACCTATAATGGAAAAGAATCTGAAGAAGAATAGATAGATACATATGTATAACTGAATCACTTTGCTGTACACCTGAAACTAACACAATGTTGTAAGTCAGCTATACTCCAATAAAAGATAATAATAATAAGCTGTGTTTTAAGGTGGATGAAAAGGGACGTTGGGAGAGGCAGGGAGAGCAGTGGGAGGCTGTTTCAGTGTCCAGGTGGGAAGGGGTTCAGGCTGGAACTGGGGTAATAGCTGAGGGGATGGTAAAGAGGGAGGGGAAACGCAAGCGAGCGTTTCCCATTTAAACGTGGCAAAAGATGGATGGATGGATCCATCCAAACAAACAGGCAGCAGTGAGTGGGCCAGCTCGGATGGTCTTTCCGATCATCTGTTTCTTACTGTAGCTCCCCGACCACTGGGAGAAAGCCGTCATCACAGTGCAGCGACCTGGGAAGATTCCAACCAGCAGCCGATGTGGAAACACTGTTCCTGATGATGACAACCAGGTGGTGTCCCTGTCGCCTGGCTCCAGGTCAGTGTGACAGTGGTTTGCAGCTCAACACAACCAATGTGCAAATTAATTCTTTTTCTGATGTCTCGCCTGGTGAGTTGTACAGTTACCATTTTGGGGCCAGAGCCAAACACGGACTGTTCCTTCCTTTGGGATGATCTACATGGAGCTTTGATGGATTAGATACTTAAAGGCTCACCTTTGGTTGTTATTTTTCTCTTTTGTTTCGGGGCAGGTATGTGGTCCTCCCCCGCCCCGTGTGCTTTGAGAAGGGTGTGAACTACACAGTGCGGTTAGAGCTGCCCCAGTACACCTCCTCGGACAGCAGTGTGGACAGCCCCTACACGCTGATCGATTCTGTAAGTGGAGGTCGTTTCTGACATGAGCAGGGAGGGCTGGGCAGAAAGCATGCATCAGCTTCCCCAGAGGGTTTTGTGGAGGGTAATGCTGAGAGGTGAGGCAGAGTCATTCTTTCTGCCTCTGAGGCGACTTTGCTTGTTTATTTTAATAAAACTCCACCCTCTGGAAAGGATCTACTCAAGACGATCCTTCCTGAAAATATGAAGTGTCTTAACAGTGACATTTCAAAACCCATCAAACTTTGTAAGAGGTCTCTAAACTTTTTCTGGCAAGAATATTTAAGAATGAAAAGGTTTTCACTTGACTCCATGAGTCTGTTTTTGTTTTTTTTTTCAAGAGTCAAGGAAGCACCTGGGGTTTTTATGTGTTTGCTTGCGTTAATTGATGACCTGGGACAACCCCGGTAAGAACAGTGTGGTGGTGTTTTCTTCCTAGCTTGTTCTCATGCCATTCTGTAAGTCGCTGGACATCTTCACCGTGGGAGGCTCAGGAGATGGGGTCGTCACCAACAGTGCCTGGGAAACCTTTCAGAGATACCGATGTCTGGAGAACAGCAGAAGCGTCGTGAAGACTCCGATGACCGATGTTTGCAGAAACATTATCTTTAGCATTTCCGCCCTGTTACACCAGACAGGCCTGGGTAGGTATTATGGCAGCTGCTTCTGCCCCTTCTTTCTCAAGAGGCGTGAGGACACTTGACATCACGAGGTACGTGGGCAGTCAGGTCCTGTAGTTCTGTGTTAGGCAGTCAGCCCAAAGGAAATAGTGTCTCAACTACAGTTGGTCTTTGCTTTTCTAAGAGTATGTTAGTGATAGAGCACCACTGACAATGGACTCAGTCATCAAGTAACACACAAAGAATAGGGGACCAGGGAAAGGTCCCTGAGACTTTCCATACGCAGGGTGGGGAGTTGGGATGGAATGACAGGAGCACTCCATAACTGAAATTGATATTTTGCTCTTTGAAAGGTCACTGGGCTTTTGTTGAAGGTCCTGTGATATTTGAGCTTTGAAGGCAAGGAGAGAAAACCTTAATGACCTCCTTCCTAGAAAAACCGCTTTTATCTGTCAACTCTGGCTCCTGCCACTTCCCTGGCACCCATCCGAGGGAGGATACCGCTTTAAATGGGAATTCTGAACAAGCCAAGGTGCTCATGGGGGTGGATTGGGAAGAGCCCGAGCGAAAGGACAGACCAGTGCAGAGCCAAATGGTACTCACTGGGCTCATCGCTATGGGGAGCACGGCTGCCTTGGGTCACAGGCTTTCTTTTTTTTTTTTTTAATTTTTATTGGCGTGTAGTTGAAACTAATACAACATTAGTGTACAGCAAAGTGAATCAGTTATACATATCCACTCTTTTATTTTTTTTGATTCTTTTCCCATATAGGCCATTACAGAGTGTTGAGTAGCGTTCCCTGTGCTATACAGCAGGTTCTTATTAGTTATCTATTTTATATATAGTAATGTGTATATGTCAATCACAACCTCCCAATTTATCCCTCCCCCGCTATTGCCTGGTAACCAGAAATTTGTTTGTAACCAGAGTCACATCTGTGACTCTACTTCTGTTTTGTAAATAAGTTCATTTGTACCTTTTTTTTTTTTAGATTCCACCTATAAGTGATACCATATGATATTTGTATTTCTGTGTCTGACTTACTTCACTCAGTATGACAATGTCTAGGTCCATCCATGTTGCTGCAAATGACATTACTTTGTTCTTTTTTATGGCTGAGTAATATTCCATTGTATATAGGGTCGTGGGCTCTTGCCTCTCTCCCCTGCAGCTTGTGAGTGTGACCCTCAGGGCTCCTTAAGTTCCGTCTGCGACCCCAATGGAGGCCAGTGTCAGTGCCGGCCAAATGTGGTTGGAAGAAGGTGTGACAGGTGTGCTCCCGGCACCTTTGGCTTTGGCCCCAGCGGGTGCAAACGTAAGTTGACCAGAAGAATTGTAACGTATTCGTTCAGATCATGAGTCATACTAGCATGGGTTCCATAGCTTCAGAAGGCATGCTGCCCTCTGGAAATTGACCACAGGGGCCCATGAGCGTTCTGCACTGGGCAGCGGGGGGACTGGCCTATGTAAGGGGTGTGTTTGCATTTAATGAGTTTTTCAGCCGGTCCCTCGGTTGCCTGTTTCCTCAGCTTGTGAGTGTCATCTGCAAGGATCTGTCAATGCTTTCTGTGACCCCATCACTGGCCAGTGCCGCTGTTTCCAGGGGGTGTACACGCGGCAGTGTGACCGGTGCTTACCCGGGTTCTGGGGCTTTCCGAGTTGCCAGCCCTGCCAGTGCAACGGCCATGGCGACGACTGCGACTCAGTGACCGGGGAATGCCTGAGCTGCCAGGACTACACCACGGGGCATAACTGTGAAAGGTACACGCAGCCTCTTGAAAGTAAAGAGAACGAGATTGGTTTTGGCTGAGCAAACAGCATCTTAGACAAACCACAGAATGAATCTCTACCAGTCTCCAGATGGCTCTTTCATTTCCGATCACCTCGGTATTTATTTTCTAGGAACTCATTCATTTATCCAGAACAGATTTAGCTTACACCCTCTGCGTGCCAGGCATTGTTCAAGGGCTGGGGGGGGATACAGCAGAGAACAGGACTGATGTGAATCTGCCCTCTTTTGAGAGTCTTTCTAGAGGTCACCTTAAGGCTGTATAGAAATCATCTCTCTGTCTCAGCAGATCCTGGCCTAGGATGAGAGTTGTGAAATGTTAATGCCTAATTTAGGTCAAAGTAGAAACCAAATCCAAATGGGGATTAGTCATTTTAAATGGTTTTGTTTTTTGGGAACATGTCATGCAGCTACAGTTTCCAGGAGCCCACATAAAATGTGCACAAGTAGATCTGTTCTCCAGTTAGCAGATGTTAATTGCATAATTATTATGGATGTAGTGCACTGCACTAAGGGATAGTAAAAATTGGACATAAAATGTGCCTCTAATAACATTACAGCCCAGCTCAGTAGATAAGGAACAGTCCATATGAAAAAATTACATCCTGACCTACAGCGTTCATTACTAATTAAGAAAGGCAGACGTGCTCTTAGAACCTGCTTTTTTTGGATTACTAGTCTCCACCTTTCAAGTCAATAAATCTTCTCTCTTCTAGTATCCATCCACATTATATGGGATTTTTGTTGTAAAAAAAAATTTCAGCAAGTGCTTCAGTCAGTGCAAAAGTTGCTCATCAGATGAAAGAAGTTGTTAGTGAAAACTGCATTGTTGGTTACCTTATGGCTTGAAGATACGCAAGGCAGCAAATACTGCTGGATGGTATTCAAGAATTAAGCGATTTCAGTGACTACTCCTTAGAGTAAAAGTCAGTCCTTCCAACCACAAATTGTGTTGTGAAAAGATAACAAGGAAACAGTTACACAAGATTAAGATGAAGAAATTAATATATTAGTGTCATCTTTGGTTTTCTCCCTTAAGTTTTTCATTACCGTTCTTTCATTGAGAGATGGAGAATATATTCGAGAGAGAGAGAGAGACAAACAGATAAGAAAATCAGATGAAAAAGGGGAAGAGATGGGTGGGGGGAACACAGGTCAACAGCGGTGGTTGTCCACAAGACCGATCAGAAATCAGGCCCACTGTGAATTTTATTTGTAAAGCATTTTGATTTCTTGCAGAACTCAAAAGGGTATAGGAAGAGAAAAGATTTTCAGCCCTAGTTTGGATGACAAAAGTGCATTAAAGTATTTCAGATGCTGCTGTCTAGCTTGAGCTGATTTCTCTTTCTTTTCCTCTTTCCGAGATGATCAATTTCAATCCTGTGAATTTAAAAAGAAGCTCTAGGCTCAGATTATTGCCGAGGGGGTTAGAGAAGGAGGAGACAGGAAATGAACACTCAGTTCTTACCATGATGTATTTGGACTTACTTCACCTAGAAAAACCTCATAGAAAACTTTCTCACAAACTGTTGCACAAAATTGCTTCATCACTGCTAATTTTCCCAGCACATAATTGGGGCACATGTTCTTGTATTGTGTCTGTGTCTAATTAAATAGAAGGTTAATGTCCTCTGAACAACTTTCCCCTTCTATTTCTTCATCCTTCCCCGCTCCCCATTTTAAAAAAATTACCTCTGCCTCAAAAAAGAAAGAAAGGAAAAAAAAAAAAAAACTGAATTAGAAGTTCCAGGCCCAGTTGTGCTTCTATCCTGCTTATCTTGGATGAGTTAGCTCACCTCTCCAAGTATCCAACTTTCTGATAGTAGAATAACTAAGTTGGATTAGATGATATCCAAACTTCCTTCAAGCTCTCATGTTATAGGAAGTAAACAAGTAACCTAATTACCAGTCATGTTGAAAAGCAGCATGACATACTAAAAGAATTCCTTGCTAAAAGTCAGGAGGCTGAATTCAAATCATGGCTCATTTATTCACTAGTTGTGTAAGCCTTGCCAGTCGTTTAAGCTCCATGGCTGCCTTATGTGTAAGGAGAGGAGATGGAACCTGTTGGGTTTGAGAACTGATAAATAACGTCTCTCATCCCTGAGAGGCAGACACAAGGGTCATGCATCTGGAGAGCATCCTTGTCGGCTTTATTACTGGTACAGGCTGGATTGCAGAACAAGGCACCGTGGGCTTGCTGACACAACGTCCCTCCCAGGCATAGGCAGAGACTGACAACCACGGGCTCTCTTTCCCCCAAGCCCCGCCCCCAGACTCCTTAATGCAAGGAGGGCAGCTACCAGAATGCTCAGGGCAGGCAGTAGGGTGCACTTGGGGAGATGTGCCTCTTCCTCTGGGGAGGAGTGAACGAGGGTCCGGGTGAGGCCAGAGGTGTCACCCTAATGCAGGGGTCCTGCCGTGGGGTCCCCAGCCTAGGAGCAGCAGCAGCAGCCCCTAAAGCAGAAACGAGGAGAGGGAGCCCAGCAATCTGTGTTTTAAAAGCCCTCCAGGGATTTCTGATTAGAACTAGTGTTTGAGCCACTGCTCTACTGGCAAGTGCTTCGTGTGGAAACGTGAGGAATGATGTTCCTAAACAGAGAATATGGTTTCTTAGACTCTTTCTTGCAACAGATTTCTTATAACTGGGGTTCATGACCTTCTCTCTTCGGCAACTGATGTAGGTGCTTGGCTGGTTACTATGGAGATCCCATCATTGGGTCAGGAGATCACTGCCGTCCTTGTCCTTGTCCAGATGGTCCTGACAGCGGACGCCAGTTTGCCAGTAGCTGTTATCAAGACCCTGTTACTTTACAGCTTGCCTGTGTCTGTAATCCTGGATACATCGGTAAGTGATGTGCAGACTTTCGGAGGAAAAGATGCGTCTTCACGAGGTTAGTTGTTAAGGAAGAAAAAAGATGAAGAGTGAGCCAATTTAGTTGCTTTTTTTTTTTTTTTTTACAATCCTTAATTAAAAGTAAAGGGAATCTGAAATATAGAAGATGTTCTTTTCCTGTTTGGCATGTGGGGTAGAGTCAATTTTTGTGTCTCTGATAATAATGTTATAATACAGGGCACAATAGCAAGCTCATTTAATCCGTAAGTCCCTGCTGACACTTTTCTGGTCTTAACCAGTTGAAAAGTTAATTTACATTTTACTTCTTCGTTTCCTTATCCAACTCCTAGTGGAAGAGTCTCAAAGTAGTGAAGTGGCCAAATAGGGGGCAGAAGGAAGAAAAGAATATCATCTGGGAGTCCCCAGACAACAGAACCAGTCAAAGCTAGATATATTCTTCATTGTTTACTATACTCACATTATCTGTCAACACTCTCAGAGTGTAGCTAGTTGTACATACAAACATTATTTCATCCTTGATGCCACCGTTTCAAATACTCATTATGCTTATCCATGGCTCAGCCAATTTGCATGTTTCAGGATTTTTTAAAATAATTTATTTTACTGAAGTATAGTTGATTTACAGTGTTTTAAATTCTGCTGTACAGCAAAGTGATTCAGTTATACATATATATATACATTCTGTTTCATATTCTTTTCCATTATGGTTTATCCCAGGATACTGAATGTTGTTCCCTGTGCTATACAGTAGGACCTTGTTTATCCTTCGCGATTCCTTAAGAAGGGAAATCGGTCATCCCGAGGGGCCCCATTTTTCAGGTTGCTCATGGAGGAGCAGGGATTTTCCAGTGACTATAAGCCTCGGGTTAGGATGTAACATCCAGCTAAGCTTTCCGCTGTGAGACCGTTGTTTCACTCCTGATCTGTCCATCCCTGTGCAATGAGGAGCTAACCTCCTGTGTGCTGGAGCCTCCAAACTCTCCCCGCCCCACCGCGGCCGTGGAGCCGGGCTGCAGCAGCACCGCTGCAAAGACGCGGCTTCCCCTCATGGCTAACGGCCCATTTCCCCTGAAGGCTCAGTCACCCGGCTCGGTAACTAGCACTCTGGGGACCGAGGCGCTGCCTAGGGGGGCCCTCTGGTTGGCGGGAATGTCGGGGGACCAGACCTTTCAGTGGGCAAAGCCGAAAGTCCCATGCCGGTTTTATTGGACAACAGGCTCCAGATGCGACGACTGTGCCTCGGGCTTCTTTGGCAATCCCTCGGACGTGGGGGGCACGTGTCAGCCTTGCCAGTGTCACCACAACATCGACACGACGGACCCAGAAGCCTGTGACAAGGAGACCGGGAGGTGCCTCAAGTGCCTGTACCACACGGAGGGGGAGCACTGCCAGCTCTGCCACTTCGGTTACTATGGCGACGCCCTCCAGCAGGATTGTCGCAGTAAGATGCACGTTCCCTCTGCCCGCTCCTTTGGATGACTTCCACTCTCTTCCTCCTCCTCCTCCTCCTCCTTGGGGGATTTTATTCTTCGGGGGTTTATCTCATCGGGGAAAATGCTTGTTCAGAGGGGTAAAATTTCACTGGTGACAAAAGAAAGATGAGGATGATTTTTTTTTTTTTTCTTTACATCCTCATTACCTGGCAGAGCTGAAGTGTCGAGCTGTGGCTCAGTGCCTGAAAGGGAACCAAAAGCTGTGTCGCTGTCCCCGTGATAAATGCCATCCCATAGAGTATATGGATTTTATGTTCTGCCCATGAACTTGCTGATGGGCTGGGACTTCCGCGTCCTAAATACACACTTTGGTCCGTACCTTTTCTTACGTCATTGATGGATAGAGCCTTCCAGCTTAAGGAAAAGAAAGAAGTAACATCTCTGAAGTCTCTGTTTTGGAACACATTATTTCTCTCTCATCACGAGATCTGCCAGCATTTCCTGCTGTGGCTGCACGGCCCCCAGGCCCCTGTCTTTGTTGATACAAACACGTGTGGAATGTTGAGGACCAGCAGGACCTGATTGCTTTAAGCCTTCCTCGCTTAAAGGGCTTCTCCCTGCCACGGCTCATACAGCCATGACTGTTCTTCCCTGCCAAGAGTTTGAAATCATTAGGTATCTCCGTTCCCACAGCATAGGTTTTATTTCCAGTTAAATCTTCAACTTTACAATGACTCACCAGCCGCTTATTAAATCAAGTATTTTGAAAATACTGCCGGGCAGAATGTGTCATTTTGCAGGTCTGCCTGGGAAATGTCAGAACTGCACGGGACATCATAAGAAGATGAAGGCCACAGTTTTAGATTTTTTTTTAATCCCCTCTGTTCTTTTCTCTACTTGTTTGCATTTCCAAGTCGAAATCTGGAGAGGGAAAATGGTAGTCATCTGATGTAGCTGACTTTGGCGTGATCTGTGTGTTTTCCGAGTGTGACTCTGTAAGTACGTCTGACCTGTTGTTCTTTTTTCAGAGTGTGTCTGCAATTACCTGGGCACCGTGCAGGAGCACTGTAACGGCTCTGACTGCCAGTGCGACAAAATCACCGGGCAGTGCTTGTGTCTCCCTAATGTGATCGGCCAGAACTGTGACCGCTGTGCACCCAACACCTGGCAGCTGGCCAGCGGGACAGGGTGTGACCCATGCGCCTGCGATGCCGCTCATGCCTTCGGGCCGTCCTGTAACGAGGTGAGGCGTTGTGGCCGGCGGAGGCCGTCATGGCATATGGAAAGATGACTTTGAGTCCTGGTGGCAGCTGTTTGGTGGCCGGGCCCCAGTTAGAGAAAGGCACCCCTCCATGTGGTCACAGCCTTGCACCAGGGCACGCAGCTTGGCAAACACAGCGCAGACTAGATATGCACCGTCACCGGTCCCCCTTGGCTGGGGCTGCGTAACTGTGCCCAGAGGCCCCATCGGGTGCACCCGTAGCACCGCAGCCTAGCGCCCCAGCTGAAGGGGTGCAGACTCGCTTTAGAATGGACAAGGGGGGCCGTTTTTCTTCAATACCTGGCTGCCGAATCAGGCTTTTTTCCCCTTAACCACACAGCCTGAAATGAACCACACAGTCATACCCAACATTGTAGAAAGTTCTCCTGTTCCCTGACACACACAGAATGGTGAGTGAGTCACAGGTGGTCCAGGCTTGTGAGCGATGTGAGGAAACATGTCAATAAAGGGAGACGTGCCCTGGGCCTTCCCAGCCCCAGTTGCAGAAGAGCGGTTAGGAGACACCGGCCTGGGGCCCTCAGCACCTGGGCTCAGCGTAAGATGCCCTGTTCCTGGTCAGGTGTGAGGCCTTCTCAGGCCGACAGATGGGTCCCCCTTCCCGTAACTGGCAGCCGGAAAAGGCAGTGCAGCCTGTCTGACCCGGCTCTGTCTTCTGGCCGCAGTTCACGGGGCAGTGCCAGTGCATGCCTGGCTTCGGAGGCCGCACGTGCAGCGAGTGCCAGGAGCTTTTCTGGGGGGACCCCAGCGTGGAGTGCCGAGGTGAGGCGCGGGCGCCGGGCTCTCGGGTGGAGTGGAGGCGACGGGTGTCTGAGGGAGCCTTCTGTCCAGTACAGCACGAATGAACTTGTCTATAAAAACGAGGTTTGATTACGAAAGAAACGCATGCTCATGGTTTAAAAACAAAAAATCCTGGAGGCATGTAGGTGGTAAAAAGTGGACCTGCTGGCTTCCAGCTCTGTTGCCCAGGGGTGAGGTTTGTCTCAGCACAGACAAGCATACATATGTACCCCAAATACACAAAGAATGGCTTTATTTTTTTATTATTTTTTAAATGGAAGTATAGTTGATTTACAGTGTATCAGGTATACATCAGAGTGATTCAGTTATATGTATGTGTGTGTGTGTGTATAAAAATATACTTTTTCAGATTCTTTTCCTTATAGGTTATTACAAGATATTGAGTAGAGTTCCCTGTGCTATACAGTAGGTCCTTGTTGGTTATCTATTTTATATATAGTAGTGTGTATAAATGTGAATCCCAACCTCCTAATTTATCCCTCCCCCATCCTTTTCCCCCTCGGTAACCATAAGTTTGTTTTCTATGTCTGTAAGTCTGTTTCTGTTTCGTAAATAAGTTCATTTGTACTGTTTTTTTAGATTCCACCTATAAGGGATATTATATGATATTTGTCTTTTTCTATCTGTCTTCCTTCACTTAGTATGATCATCTCTAGGTCCATCCATGTTGCTGCAGATGGCATTTTTTCATTCTTTTTTATGGTTGAGTAACCAGAATGGCTTTTAAAAATGCTTTTAACCAAAATGTGCTCATATTCACCATCGAGTTCTGCAAATTGACTTTTTCCCCCTCTGAACAGTATGCTGGGGCCAGCTTTCTTGTCTGCACAAGCAGAGCTAAGTGTTCTGGTAGGATCGTTTGATCCCAGTGTAACAAGCAGGTGGTGCTGACACTTAAAGCCCTCGGCAGGAGTGTACTGTCCTCGTCAGTGGGGACAACAAAGGAACAGGTGACAGGAGCGCCACGTCTGTTAAATGTGACTGAAACCCAGATTCCCACTTAGGCTTATGATTAACTAGGACTGTGAGGGAAAACTTGATGTTTTCTTAAGAACAAAACTTGTTACAATCATGTGAATCAGAAGGATTGCTTAATTTTTATGCTGTTGCAATTTTTTTTTTTTTTTTTGACCTGCCAGGTTATTTTTAAGATCTTCAAGTAAAAGCGTTTATGGGAAAGATTTTAAATGACTGTTGCTATTCTGTATTCCTCTTCTTTCTTTCCTACTTGGGTTTTCTTCCCTATGTTTTAAGTTTATAACTATGGATAAACATCTTCTGTAGTTTCTTACTTGCTCTTTGATACATTTTCTTCATTACACATCTGATATTCTAGGTCCCTGTTGGACTCTACATTAAAAAAATATATATCTTTTTCTTTTTTGGATACAACTGTAGTGAGAAATAATACAGATCTGCAAGTTAGCGGTTCATTCAGAATATGCTGTCAAAAGTCACAAACCTAGATACTACATGTTCTTTCAGAGTCAACTCATCTGTTCCTTAACAGCCAGAAGACTTCAAACAGTGGACACGACCAGAACCAATGGCATATGATTTGTTTTTTTTCATTCGAGATGTAGCCAGAAGGGTCTGTACTAACATCTTAGATGAGATGAAGGTTTGCTCCACAGAGGAGATATGAAGGCTGTGTTGATAAGTGTGCTTTAATTCATCATCCTTCAGTCCCGACGTTGGTTCTTTTCTTTTTCTTTTTTTTTTTTTAATTTATTTATTTATGTATTTATTTTTGGCTGCGTTGTGTCTTCGTTTCTGTGCGAGGGCTTTCTCTAGTTGTGGCAAGTGGGGGCCACTCTCCATTGCGGTGCGCGGGCCTCTCACTATCGTGGCCTCTCTTGTTGCGGAGCACAGGCTCCAGACACGCAGGCTCAGTAATTGTGGCTCACGGGCCTAGTTGCTCCGTGGCATGTGGGATCTCCCCAGACCAGGGCTCGAACCTGTGTCCCCTGCATTAGCAGGCAGATTCTCAACCACTGCGCCACCAGGGAAGCCCCCGATGTTGGTTCTTAATGGGATCTGATTTTCTTACTTCCTTTAGAAGGTCCGTGACATTCAGTGGACCACTTGATTCGAGATGTCTCCTGCAAGTAAGATCCTGCTTAAAATCTGGTTTCTCCAGAGCTCTAACCACAATTCTGTTAAATTCCTCAATCTTGTACTGCCCCAAGAGCTTGATTTTCTCCAGATAATAGTTCTATCATTGCTTATAGCCTGATTCTGTCAGCATGTGTCATTGGCAAAATAGCTTTGGCTGCCAAAGCTTTCTGACCTTTTGCTCCGTCTAAGCTTTATTAGCATGGAAAACCTGTTTCCTGGAGTCAGAGTCAGTCAGAGGATTGTTCATTTAATACTCAGAACTTTACCCCTTAACCCTTTAATCTTCAAACTTTCGCCTCTAAATCTGCCAGAGACATTGTGGCTTATAAGAACAGTGTCAACTTGCTCAGGTCAAAAGTTAGATCATGTTTTAGAAACTTTGCAAAGAGAGGAGTCCACGGCATCCATGTTTGCCAACTTCTTTGTTCGTTTTATCTGGAAGAAAGGTCAGCCTGTTACATAAGAAACTATGGGGACCCAAAGGCTTTCGACACTCTGTGGAGAAAGCTCGTAACTGACAAGGCACCCAGAGAGGGTGAGAACTGAGTGAACGATGGGGGAGTCCTGGCCAGCTGCGGACCTTGTGCACACAGGATGGCAGTCGGAGCAGGACCAGTATAATATGATGAGGGCAGGGACAAAAATTCAGGAGTGGACAGCGTTCAGGAACAGAGTCACCAGTGAAAACGGGAGGATAAGAACTTGAAGGGACAGGGTCCAGCGACCAGCAGGGACAAGAATAGGTGTCATCTGAAATTAGGTGGAACTATGGGGAGAAAAATGTGACCACTTTTCTCAAATTACATCATTCATTGCCCAAGAGTCTTCAGTTTCAAATCATTTAGTTGAACAGGGCACAAGTTTAGACTTTCTGGGGCCACCTCGCTAACAATATGCTTATAGAAAGACTTAGGTCATAGCTAAGTAGTCTCCTTATGGAAAAAAATGGAGTTATGTCAAGGACAAACGAGTTGAGCCTCCAGCTCATGAATTGTTGAATGTTCCCATTGTCCTGGCGGGTTGGGGCTCTTGGCCGATGGTGCCGAGTCTGAACAAGCCCATCACTGTGCTGGAAGGAGAGGATCTCGCCTACCCAGTCCTGAACGTGCCCGAGAAAGCCTCGGCCCAGAGCCCTGCCTTGTGCCCTGAGGACTGAAGGGGTCACAGGAGGAATCTTCCTGTTGATTGGTGGATAGCAGAAGCAGGGATCCTGGCTCTTGGAAAAGGCCAGTGTTTCTTAAACCCAGGCTGATTGGAAATGTGGGCCATAGGTGAGAGGCTCTGGGGAGTGGCATTGTTTTTCATCCAGCTTGTTTCTCATTTCAAACTTTTTTGTAGAAAATCGAAATACATTTTTTCTCAGACATAAGTAATTTTCTTTTTTTTTAATGCTTGTCATCTTTTCTCAGGCTGGGATTCATTTACAATCACCCACCTTTTTATTTCCAGGGTGGCTCAGGAAATCAGATTTAATTTGATTCTTCAGAGAACCACAGATCCTCTGTTAGTAGAGGGAAGGCTTGTCTACGGCCATGTGCCAAATCCAGCTCACAGCCTGGGCTGGTGAATAAAGTTTTATTGGAACACAGCCATGCCCATTTGTTTACATATTGTCTGGGGCTGCCTTCGTGCTGCAGTGCCCGAGTTGAGCGGTTGTGACAGAGCCCATAGGGCCTGCAAAGCCTAAATACGTACTATCTTTTATAGAAAATGTTTGGCAACTCCTGGGCCAGACAGCCAGCTCATTTCTGCAGGTGAAGTCATAGTCATTCTCCAACTTTCATTTCAAAACTGAACTTATAGTACTGAGGCCAAAAAAAAAGGTGGGGCTGGAGGAGGTAGAGAATTTAAAGAAAAAGAAAATCGCATTTCAGAGATGAAAAAGCATTTAAAGTAAAATAGAAAAGCCTAAGTAAAGTAAGTAAAGCTTTGGGCATGATAGCACATCCTGGGGTCCCTTATTGCTGTGAGGCAAGGTCCACGGCAAAAGCGAATAAACCGTCACCTGATTTTAGGATATAGCACTCTCTCGGTCCCCAGGCAAGTTCAAGCTTCAAAAGGAAAGAGGGGATCAACACAACCCTGAGTGACTGCCCACTGGGGTGCCCAGTGGGGAGTGGATGCAGCAGAGGAGAGCTGCTCCCTGAGAGGGGGGCTGGGGGGGGGGGCGGAGCTTGCAAGCTGTGGGGAAAGGGTAGGTAAAGTAGCAGGACCGCTGGAGGTGAGTGGTGCTGTCCTTTGCAGCATCAGAGGAGGGAAGCCCGGTAGGAACTGGAGTCACTTGGCAGGTGTCATGGAAACTGTCTTCGTGGAGAGTAATGAGGAGCTTTGGTTTCACCATTGGAGATGGATTTTCTTCAATGGGCAGGGGAGGTCTGCAGACGGGGAGGGGAGGATACAAAGAAAGCAGAAAAGTTACACCTACTGATACAGAGGCACATGGGCCGATGTTTCCCATTCTGGCATTCACTTGCTAACGCTTTCCTCTAGATCTCAATATCTCTAAAATGGGTACCATATTTTTCATCTGCCTACCTCTTAGAGAACATGTTTTATTTACTTTTATTTTTTTAATTGAAGTATCGTTGCTGTACAATATTATATGTTATAGGTGTCCAGTATAATGATTCACAATTTTTAAAGGTTATACTCCATTTATAGTTATTATAAAGTATTGGCTATATTCCGTGTTGTACAGGATATCCTTGTAGCTTATTTTATACCTAATAGTTTGTACCTCTTGTTTTAAATGAGGAGAAAACTTAGTAAAAATTGAGAGAACCCGCTGCCCACATAACCAAGAATATATTTATAGATGAAGGTAGAATTCTCATGGCTTGTTAAAATGATGACGGTCTCATTTTTAGAATGCTGTTCGTCATCTTCACAATTTGTTCAGCTTAAAAATCAGGCAACAACTTTTGCTATATACCCTCTTCTTCTTCCCAAGAGAAAGTTTTTGATCCTCTGCCAGATGATCCCATTCCTTAAAGCCACGTTGAGCTGCAGGTCCCCCTGGACTCCTATGCCTTTCTCTGAAGAGAGGAGAAAACCCATTGGCCCCCGTCAGAGACAGCCTGCACATTAGCTGATTTTTCCCATCCCAGTGAATGTGAGAAATGATTGATTGGAGAGTCTCCTTCACAATTTTAGTGTCCTTGAAGTTTTAAATTGTCGGGTGAGAACCAACCTTTACTCTTAGGGAAGGTCTTTTTACAATGTCCTAAGTGTGGGCCTTCTAGTTCTTGCCTCCCAGGTGACCCCATTAGAGAAGCAGTTCTGGAAACTCAATAAGGGAAAGAAGCACGTGCCCACCGGCACTTTAGCAGTTTCCCAGCTTCAGTTTGAAATGAAAACCTGATGCGTTTTAGGTAGTCATTTGGTACCCTTCCAGTGAAAGGTCAGGATCAACTTTTTCAGTGATGAAACTGCAATCCAGCCATCTATGAAATTTGACTCTACTTTTCAAATGGAGGAGTGTTGTCAGCTGAGTGGGTCCTGGTCTCTGGAGGGCGCTGAAGCTCTGCCCCGCCTCTGCGATGCTGGTCTTGAGGGGAAGGGTCCAGAGCTCAGCTGGGACGAGAATTAGGTGGACTATGGGAAAAGAACATGACCGTTCTTCTCAAATTATGTGATTAATTGCCAAATATGCTTTCCATTGCTAATCTTTCAGTTGAAGTGGTTTGTTGGAGGGCACAGGTTTAGACTTTCTGGGACCACCTATATGCTTCTGGAAAGACTTGAGTCATAGCTAAGTATTCTCCTTATAGATAAAAAATGTAGCTGTGTGAAAGACAAACAAGGTAAGTCTTAATGGGAGGGCCCTTGCCTTCTAAATCCCCCAGTTTGGGGCCAATATTTTCCCCCTCAAAGATGCCCATGGCAGAATGAGAGCAAGACATGCCTTTACCAATGACCTCAATGAAAAATTGTTAGAGAAATTAAAAATAAATTTAACATATGCACACATCCCTTGCCCCCAGCATGAATCGAGTGAAAACCTCTTTAGGACTGAACTGAAGTGTACCTTTGCATTATCTAGGGGAAAGAAAGGTTTTCTAAGCACGTGCAGCATCTGCTACCGTTGTCCCAAGCCTAAGGGGGATGGTAAAATAGGACAGATCTGCTGGGCCACTGAGGCCCCAAACAGGGCTACCTGCTGGGGCTTGCGGGACAGGAGTGACTGACAGTCTGATTCATTTCACATGGCATCATGAAGGCCCCCCACTTGCACAGGTCCTGAGGTCTGTGCATCAGCTTACATGGGTTAACTCGAGGCTCATGATTGCTCCTCTCCACACACACATACACACTTAACAGGCAGAAGGGAGGAGAACAGCTGGGAAGGTAACAGTCAGTACTCCCCAAAATGGGGTGTAGCAGCCTTCAGCATCAGCATCTCCTGGCAACTGCTAGAAATACAAATTCTCAGACCTCACTGGCTCCAGATCTGGGAGTGGGGTGGAAATGTGTTAAACGAGTCCTGCACGTGATTCCGATGCGCGCCGGAGTTTGAGAGGCTAGGACCTAGATGACCCAGGTTAACTTACAGCTTTTTGGAAGATGACTAAATTTTATGAGATGATATGGAAATTCATTCCTAAAGTCTGAAGTTCTTCCCATCCTCCTGATTGTAGAAACTGATGAGGGCAGTGGTTTCCCCAAGCCTTTCCCATTCTTTTTCTGGGGTGTCATTAGGTATTCCACTAGAGAAAGATCCCACGGTCCAATGAGTCTGGGATATGACTGGGTAAAAAAAAAAAAAAAATGTGAAACAGGGTTGTTCCTGCAGAACTCCTATGAGTCTTTAATATGCTGTTTGTTTTGAACCTTCAAGAGGAGGATGTAGAATCTCCCGAACCTGCTTGATCATGGAACTCTCATTTCTGGGAACATCTCCTAGAACTAATTAATGGTCTAGGGAAAAGAGTTATCCACAGCTCACCTAAGCTGCTTCCCAATTCATGAGAATGCCCCAAAGAACACAGGAAAATGAAACATGCCTGGAAAGAAACAAAATGCTTAAGGAAAAAGAAGCTTTGTTCTGAAAACCTAAGGCACCAGGAAAATGCTACAGATTTTAAATCCTAAAGGTTGAAGACTGGAGTATTCCAAACTTCAGATTGTTTAAGAATCATGTTATTGGCAAATATGCAAAGACTAACGTAAGGCCATGACAACTTTTTTCCCATGGAAATATGATCAAGCAACACTCTGGGCAGGAACCACCAGACACTTGGACAGAGTGTTAAGAATAAAAACATTTATTGAGCGCTTACTCTGGACCAGACACTTCTCTGAATATTTTAGAGTTAAGTTATTTCATCCTGAAAGCAATCCTAGGAGGAGCTAGGTATAATCATTACCCCTTTTATGCGGAAAGCATGAGTCAGTTTCTGTCCTCCCCAGGGCCGCATAGCTGGGTGTGGGGAAGGCAGGATTCACCACCAAGCAGCCTGCGCTCTCATTACAAGGCTGTGCTACTCAGACTTGCTGCTTGAGATCGTGGAGTGTAGTTGGCAAACAAAGGCCAGGAAAAGCTTAACTAACAATACAAGGCAAGGTGTGAGGATGTTCAGGTGAACGGTCCAAGCCACAAACACGTCTTCCTGGCTTTGGAGGATAGAGGCGTTTTGCTTCTCAGGACCATCGGTGAAACCGGTTCTGGAAGATGTTTTATTAGAAAGTCTTTCACAGGCAATCACACCTATTGGCTCAAGAAGGGGTTTTTTTGTTTGTTTTTAATTGAAGTATAGTTGATTTACAATGTTGTGTTAGTTTCAGATGTACAGCACAGTGATTCAGTTATATATTCTTTTTCAGATTCTTTCCCCCATAGGTTATTACAAAATATTGTATAGTTCCCTGTGCTGTACAGTAGGTCCTTGTTGTTTATCTATTTTAAACGTAGTAGTGTGTACATGTTAATCCCGAACTCCTAATTTATCCCTCCCTTCCCTCACCTTTCTCCTTTGGTGACCGTAAGTTTGTTTTCTATGTCTCAGGGTTTATTTGTTCTGTAAATAAGTTCATCTGTATCATTTTTTTTTTTTTTTTAGATTCCACATATAAGCAATATCATGATTTGTCTTTGACTTACTTCACTTAGAATGATAATCTCTAGGTCCATCCATGTTGCTGCAAATGGCATTATTTCATTCTTCTTTGATGGCTGGGTAATATGCCATTTGTGCGTGTGTGTGTGTGTGTGTGTATGTATATATATATACACATCTTCTTTATCCATTCCTCTGTTGATGGACACTTAGGTTGCTTCTGTGTGTTGGCTGTTGTAAATAGTGCTGCTATGAGCACTGGGGTGCAAAGCTACCTAAGAGGATGATTCTGTTGGGCTTTGCCACAATTGACATTGCGTCTTAGGAGGATTATTTTCTTTTGTAGGGGTGTATGGATGTCTCTTGCGTGCCTGTATCAAAAGCGAGGTTAAAGGCTCGTTTGGCAAAGACAGTTGAACTCCAGTTTGCAAGTTGACCCTGTGCTCAGAGCTGAGAATGGAAAGATGGTTACAGGTGTACCTCTGCCCTTGGAGTCCACAATCTAGTTAGGGAAATAGGATCTTTGTTGTTTTTTTTTATCCCCACCTTTTCCCAGAAAGGATTTAAGGCCAGCGATAAGATGTGTGTACAGGCCTTTTGTTATTCAAACACTGTACAGATACTGTGAAATGTCAAGTGTTGATATAAAACCAAGTTAGTCACCTGAGCTTTGGGACTCTGAGCCAGGGTTCAATGGCGTAGGCCTCGTGATGGGTAATCTCAGCCACAGTCTGTTGGCCAAGAACACAGATTTCACCCTGTACCATTTGGTTCTGCCTAAGGTGCCCACCCTGTTGGGCCAGTGAGAGGTTGGGACTGAATGGCTCCCAAGGCCCTTTCTATCACTTCAGATGTTTTATGAGCCTATGCTGTTAGGGCTGGGGGTGGTTATCACAATGGCAGACACCCACCCACGAGTTAGATGATACTGAGTTGAAAGCCTGAGTTAGATGATACTGAGTTGAAAGCCTTTTAATCGGATACTTGGAATTCCTGAGACGGCTGCCTGATTTAATTTTTTTTTTTAATCAACTTTATTGCATTTCGTCAAGCATTCACTGTTCTGCTTTGTGACCAGGTAGAGGGATGTTGGTGTGTTGCTCATTACTGCTGTATCTCAAGCCAGAGGCCTCACGTCATCAGGCTGTCACCTGAATTGTCTGTCCTGGTAGGATCTACAGACGGGTCAAAAAAAGAGGGAGGCAAAGGCAGGACAGCTTAAGAGCACAGGCTATGGAGCCTGCAAAGTGCTGAGTTAGAATCCTGGCTTGGCCATTTCCTTGCTGGAAGACTTAGCAGTCATGTAACCTCTCTAAACCTCAGTTTCCACTCCATAAAACTGATGATTTTAACACCTGGATCCTGTAGGGTTATGGTGAGGATTAAATGACATGATGCACGTAAACCATCTGTACAGTGGCAGGCACAACGGTGTACAATGGTGTTCACTTAAAAAAACAATCGTCACTATTATTGTTAAGACATGATTAGCCAGGGTTGAGGTAACGCGTGTTCTGGAGGAAGCAGCTGCGGTCCCTGTGCAAACCGCTGGTAAACTGTCGTGGACCATTTACAAACCTTCCCATTGTAACGGTGACTGAGGATTCTAACTGCCAAGTCGCTGAGGCTGGGGCTCTAGTAGCTCAGCCAGCACTGCCGTCTCCCTTCTAGCCTGTGACTGCGACCCCAGGGGCATCGAGACACCGCAGTGTGACCAGTCCACCGGCCAGTGTGTCTGCGTCGAGGGTGTGGAGGGTCCACGCTGTGACAAGTGCACTCGGGGGTACTCGGGCGTCTTCCCCGACTGCATGCCCTGCCACCAGTGCTTTGCTCTTTGGGACGTGATCATCGCTGAGCTGACCAACAGGACCCAGAAGTTCCTGGAGAAAGCCAAGGCCTTGAAGATCAGTGGCGTGATTGGGCCTTACCGGGAGACTGTGGACTCGGTGGAGAAGAAAGTCAACGAGATCAGAGATGTCCTGGCCCAGAGCCCAGCTGCCGAGCCGCTGAAGAACGTCGGGAACCTCTTTGAGGAAGCAGAGTAAGTAGCTGATGAACCAGAGTAACAGCTCACGATGGTGTTTCCACTTGATGAATCCACAGCGTGGCCCTTCCACCAGGAGGCGTGGTTAGTGCTGTGAGTGAAAACGGGTAACTGGGCCATTCGTTTTCCAGCAGTCGCTGCTCTGGGCATGGGGGTGAGTGGACGCTGGCTCATTGTTGGGGACCAGAGTTGCAGAGACTGCAGTGCAAAATGTGTGAACGTTATATTCAGCACTCTTCTCTGCAAACAGCACTCTCGGGCAGTAGAATGGCCAGGATGCTGGATTCAGAGACAAAGGATCCATAACAGAGTCACAGCTGGGTTACTTGCTAGGCTTGTGAACTTGAATGACTCGCTCATTTCTAAGCCTCTCTCTTCTCTCCTGCGGAGGAGGGGAGGATAGTATTTACCTTTCCCTGACGGAGTAACAAAAGGATTGATCTATGAAATGGTAAGGTAATTACAGAAAACAGTATGAATTGTTATTATATGTTTTGCTACTACCAGGGAAAGTCCATTACCACAAATAAGACTCCTATTTCTAGGTTATTTCCACTGCTCAGCTGTTGGTCCACTAGAGCAGTGCTTCATTCATCTAATTATAACAAATTCTCTGTGATGAAAATTCCTCTTCTTAGCCCTTCTCTGGGTAATCATCTAATTGGAGAGTGTGTATTTTGCCAGTGGAAGCAGAGAGAATTGAGCAAAGTGATGCTGAACTTTCTCCCATTTTTTTCTCCCATTTCTCCCAGCTAGTCTTCTTTCCTGCTCTCAAACATTCCAACTCCCTTTGCCAAAAAGGACCACCCCCCCCCCCGACCCCAAACAGAATAACGTCTAAGCTAAAGGACAAAACAGGAAAGGATATGAAGCATTTGTGTTTCCCCAAATGCTATGGGTTTTTATTGTAGACTCACCATTTGGCATGAGCAAGGGGGTTGTTTCATGGCTAAGTCCTATACATTAAGGCGATATTATATCATGACAGAACTACGGTAACATTTTTGTGTGATGGGACTTTTAATCAGCATCTCTAAGAAGTGAGATGGCCTTTTCATCTCAGTGCTGTGTATGAGAAGCAGGAAGCTGACCGCTGACATTAGCTCAAGTACCTTGTAGGAGGTCCTTCCTAGACCTTCTAGATTTAAAGTAACTAGTCCCTTGATTTCAAGCCTCAGATCTCACGGCCAAGATCATGCGGTTGACCAGGGTGTTAGGCGATGTCTGATGCGGGGCCATAATGCACTTAGTGAGAAATTTAACCTCATTAAAAAGACCGTGGTACAGCTCAGCCTTCTCGCATGTAGCGATAACGAGCTGTGGAAGGCCCTGGTCTGAGTGCAAGCCCATTTAGGAAATGATTTCTTTGGCCTGGGTGTCATGCACCTTAAGGGAAAACAAGAAAATCTGGTATCCATCAAGAGCCTGCCAGAAGAGCGACTACACTCCTCAGACAGCCCTGGTCCTACCGTCACTCTTCACCTAATCAGACAGATTGTAATCACCTCGGGAACACCAATTTCATCAATCTTTTTTCAACACAGTATCCAAGGACGCGTGGTCTAGGATCCAAAGGGGCATTATTTACAAATATACAATGTGAGATTTGACTTTGTAAAATTATAACATTGTACGAGACCTGAGGAGAAATGAAAGCCTTCTGTGAATCAACCGATTAATAAAAGCAAAGCACTGAAAAAAAAGAAACTAGCCTCAGGAAAACAGCCATCAGGTTTACAAAATGTAATTTAACCCGAAATCCTTTTAAGCACTTTTTCTTTGAGTTGGGTCATGGTATTCTCTCAGCCTTAAACATCATTTTTCGATTGGCCCCCAACCTTTCAGCATCTCTGCATTTTCCCAGTTTTTTGTACGATTATATTCCTGAGAAGACAATAATACTCAGTTAGGTGATACCCAGGGGTAAGGTCTTCTCAAATATTCCTTTCTTTGAGATACATACACACATGCACACTGTATATACGAGTAATTTACAAATAGATGCCTAAAGTACAGCTTTGGAGACAGGAAGATACAGAACAAAATGCAGTTGGGTTTAGATTCCAAATGAAATATTGTGAAAGCTAAATGGTTATCATATTCCATTCTTACTGGTACTACCTTCTTTCTCAGGAAAAACAAAAGGGTTGCTTTGTTGGTGGAAGGAGGAGGCTCCTTTGATGGGACGTGGCTTGAAGGGGGTCGGGTATGAAAAGCTCCTTTGGGTTGCTCCCACTGTCTTCCTGGTGGCGGTGGGGCTTGCTTTCTGAATGTCCCATCTTGAAGGAGATCCCTGAGGTTCACATGAGAGCATTTTTGGTGGGTGGCTGGGAGGCATAATTGTACACTGGAGTCACATCTTTCGAGTTTGTGGGATTGTATGGGCTTGAAGCTGCTTATGTACAGAGCTGGTACTCCATGCTCTGGATCTGTGCTCATGTTACATCAGACATTCGGAATCCCTCCTGTAGTCCATCCGCCACAACACAGCTGAGTGGTGCTGCTGTGTTTTTCTTCAAAGTCTTGAAGAAAGAAAAATTATTAGATTTAACATAGTCTCTTAATGATAAGAATAAAACCAGTACTTAAAGATAAATTATTACAGACTACTGAATCAGTCTGAAATTACAGAGTAATGGATAAAGTATTAGTAGAAAATGTAAAATTGACACTTCAAGTTTTCCCTTTGGTTTATTTTCCTTAAGTAAATTTGCCCTCCTCTTTATAGGAAACTAACCAAAGATGTTACAGAAAAGATGGCTCAGGTGGAAGTAAATTTATCTGACACAGCTACGCAAAACAACAGCACGGCCAGAGAACTAGATGCTCTACAGACAGAAGCGGAAAGCCTGGATAACACAGTGAAAGAGCTTGCTGAACAACTGGAATTTATCAAAAATTCAGATATTCGGGGTGAGCATTTTTTTGTGCAAATACTTAATCCTGGGCAATGGATTTTACCACCTGTCTAACCTTTTATTTATTTTTATTTTTTTTAAAACATCTTTATTGAAGTATAATTGCTTTACAATGGTGTGTTAGTTTCTGCTTTATAACAAAGTGAATCAGTTATACATATACATATGTTCCCATATCTCTTCCCTCTTGCATCTCCCTCCTAACCTTTTAATAGAGCACTTTCAGAAGAAAATTAAGTGCTTTGTAGTCATTTTAAAGCTTTTTCTCATTGAGACTCTGGCACAAATGAGGATTGAAGTCCCCATTTTACAAACATGGGACGCGGGGCACAGAAGGGGTTGCGTGGAGCGAGCAGTGGTTGTTGCATTAGAATGGCATGTGTTTTCTGATTTTTTAATTTTTTTTCCAGTTAGTGGTTTACCCCCTTGGCTTCTCTTAGAAACGGGCTCTTGTAAAAAGTTAAGAAATTAAGTTGATACTTCTGCACATCATTTTATATTCAAGAATGTTACTTGGTCAGGAAATCACATTTACAAATCGTTTATTGGTATTGTAGGCCGTATTATGGGACCTTCCCTCCCCACAGCAAAAGAAAGTTAAAAATGTGTCACATCACCCTATCCATCCTGCTTTATGCATGATTGCTTATTTTTTTGGCTAGATCCTTAAAGCCAAAACACGTCAGGCTGTTTTATGTATATAATATTAGCCATTTTAGTGGATCTAAACAGTTAAATAACTGAGAAAAGGGAAAAATCATCTGGACATGTAATCTACAGGCTGCCTGACACCAGCTATTTAGAAAGAACTGGATGCTTGCCTGTGTGTAGGAACAACATCTGCATGATTGACTTAATTTTCTAATCCAGATGTTTGGCGTCCTCCAGAGCCAGAGTTAGGTGCTAACGGGACAAAGTGTATTCATTGATCATGAGAGGAAAGTTGTATTTCTTCATAAAGATTTTATTCCTTGAATTTTAAAACAAAACCATATGGTCAGTTTAGACGGGAAATACAGCCGTTGCTTGATGGGGAGATCGAGTACAAGGGGATTAACTATGGGCAATTTCATTTCATGCCCTAGGCGCCTTGGACAGCATCACCAAGTATTTCCAGATGTCTCTCGAGGCAGAGGAGCGCGTGAACGCCTCCACCACAGATTCCAGGGGCGCTGTGGAGCAGTCGGCCCGCACTCGGGACAGAGTGGAAGGCTTGATGTTGGAGCGAGAGTCCCAGTTCAGGGAAAAACAGGAGGAGCAGGCACGCCTTCTGGATGAACTGGCAGGCAAACTACAAAGTCTCGACCTTTCAGCTGCTGCCGAAATGGTAAGGTTTGAGGGTTTGGCCTCAAGGCTGCCATGCTACAGGAGAAAAAACACCCTGCTTTGTCTTTAACATTGTCCACTTTGCAAATGAGTCAGCAGGAGGGAAACTCCCGGGCTCAGTCTCTGGCCCACAGTCTGGGGTATCCGTGACCAAGCCAGATTAAACACAACAGTGTGTGGGTTTCCAACCTTCCTCTCTCCTAGAGGTTTCTCTGTGGTACAACCAAGAATCAGGACTACTATCCCAAGGCTGCTGAATTGAGTCACTGCCTTCTTATCTAAACTGGATCCTTTTTATACTGTGGACATTTTTTACTTTGTTTTGATTTTAAGTGCAAACTCCATCTCAGTGGAGCAATTGAGAATCATTCTAGGAGAGACTTCTTAAAAAAATTAAAGGGCGCTAAAGAATGTTTTTTCATGGGTGGGTGGGTGTTAGTTAAAATGCTCCTTTGTCCCTGTAACTTTACCTAGTGAAGACCAGCCTAGGAAGTGGATTCATTTCCCAGAAGCTTTTAAAAAGTAACTCTGAAGCCAAATGAAATTGAGTAGTGAGTTCAATGAAAATCAGGCAGAAAGCCAAAAAAAGCCAAACTAAGCCTGTTTCTTCCTCTTGCTCCCTTATTGTTTTTCATGGAAGAATACCTATCTGAGAGACTTTGGAGGATGTTTTTATATACTGTACCTTTATTTTATAAGGCTTCTGCTCTCTTAGCTTAGAACAGAGGGTCAGTACAAGGGGGAAGGTGGGTTCCTAGGAAGCTGTGAGTTCAGGCTTCACTACAATTTTGTCTTAGTAACAGTCCCCCGCCCTCTCGGCCTTCCCCCCGCCCGCCTTCTCCAAAATAGACAAAAACACACTGTGCTTTATAATTAATGCCTACAAGGTTATATTTTCATTATCTTAGGAAACTTGATGGCATCTAATGGAAATAAGGAGTTAGGAGATCTCCTGTCACCATTTCTTTAATAGAGAAAGCGGCCTAGATCAATGTGTAATCGCACCTGAGACAAAGCCATGACACGCGAGTGTGAAATGCCAAATCTGGCTTCCTTCCTTTCGGTATATTGGCTCCTTCCTTATAAATTCTAATTAAAAACTAGTCATCACAAACGAAATCTCTCCAAACTAAAATGCAAAGCAGATAAGCATGCTAAAGGATGTTTGCTCTGCAGCAGAGGGTGTCTTGGGAGCGGGTGGCTGCGGCGGGTGCCTCTGGCCACGGGAGCGGGAGCCCTGCCCTGGGCCTGCTTTCCGTCAGGGGCGTGGCCTAGGAACTGCTTACGCCCCTTCCATCTCCCACTCTGTGTTAATGATCCCGTGAGAGTTCCCTTTATAGAGTCTATACCACCGCTTATCCTGTAGAAAGATTTTTGCTCCTTTGTGTTTTTCAAGTACCTTTGGTTCTTTGTCTTTGTGTATATTTAGTTACACCCATGCTGGGTTTTTTTTAAGCCTGCCAGGCTGCTGAAATAAAACAGATCTTCTGGTGTGCTGTCAGATAGTTTTTAGAAAGCATCCCTAAGGTCTTAACGCATCTCTTCTTGATTAAGGCTCATGTTCTTGTACAGCATGCGGAATAAACGTTATTTTCTGAAGTTTTTTATGTGCTGTAAATCAGACACATTATTTTGAGATATAATGGGATTACAATTATTACAAAACTATTAGGTTAAACAGTTGACTGTATTTATTCAAAAACTACTCTTCTACTTATTAAAAGGAGTACTTGTTTGGGAATATCCTGTTAACTGTTTTTCACTGTAGTATAGCTTTTGCCTCTTTTCAATGTGACCATTTTCCACAAAAGGATAGCTCTGCATGTAATTTTTCTTCCTGCTCAGCCTTTTCCATCACATAGCAATCTTGTAATTTATCCATTTCCTGTGTATATTCTACAACCAAGCCCTGGTCTCTGGAAGTTTCTGGTAGATAAGAAAGGAGTCTGGCAGGGCTGTTGGGAGGTTATTTGGAAAAGTTATACCCGTACCTTTGTCTTCTCTCTTCCTCTCCCATGTGGAATGTTCCCCCACTTCCCCTGCTCAAATCCCACCAGCCAACACTCCTTCCCAAACTACAGTAATACTCAGTGGTCTCTGCTTTGCCTGCTTTCCTTCGTACTTGCAGCATCTGACCTATTCTTGGCTGTTTTACCTAGAATGATCCTGTCTTCCTTACTAGATGGGAAATTACTAAAAGGCCCGATAATGGGCCTTTTACATCACCCTTTTCACCAAAACAGTTAACATGGTGCTAGGTCTAAAGAAGGTTCTCAATACTTTTTTTTTGGTAAACCCTACCAGTTAGGAGAAAGGGGACGGGACACATTCTTTGACTTTCACATTGGCTGACTTCAGCTTGATGGAGCAGATAACATTTGCACCCTGCACAGAACCCATATGGCATTCCAGTTCATTAGGGTAGAAGGTATTGATGCGGGGCTGTAAATCATTGTTTCCTTGGAAATAAGCAGGTTAGCTCACCCCTGGGCTCTGCTCTATCCTGAACACTGTTTTCAAGCACCCTCGCTGAGGACCACCTACACGCTCTCTGGGGCCACCCAGGCCCAGCACAGCTGTTGGCTGCCAGCGGCCTCACTCTGCACCCCGTGCTTGTTCCTTGGCTCGCTGCAGACGTGTGGAACACCTCCAGGAGCCTCCTGTTCCGAGACCGAATGTGGCGGCCCAAACTGCAGAACCGACGAAGGACAGAAGCAGTGTGGGGGGCCTGGCTGTGGCGGGCTGGTTGCTGCCGCACGCGGCGCCTGGCAGAAAGCCATGGACTTCGACCGAGATGTCCTGAGTGCCCTGGCTGAGGCGGGACGGCTCTCCAAGATGGTAATTCAACGGAGGGGCTGTTTTGTTTGCTTTCCGTTATGGACTGGAGGATCTGAATGGGACACATCAATTCCAAGTGCTGACTAAAACGAAAAGGCCTAAGTTTTTGTGAGGTCAGGGAAAGAGAGGAGGAGGTTTTATTCACAGATGGTTTAAGAATCTGCTTGTTTCTCACAATAATTTGAAATAACCATGTTACTAACTATGGGTCTAGGGTTATGAATACCTCCAGCTGTTATTTCAATTGAGCCTTTATTCTTCTGAAGTGACATGAAGTATTAACTTCATGTTAACTGAAGTATGTAGGTTGGTACCTGAGAAAGAGACTAAAGAACATCTTACACACCACCAAATGTTTTGGAGGAATTAAAAACAACTAGAAAAAAATGTTATACGCTAGCCCTAGCTAGGTAAGACTGTTGTATAGGAATGGGTATAGTGAATACTTTGTCTATACAAGAATATAATATGGTTGAATGGGAGATGTTTGTTTCTAAAAGCCGTGACTCCAAATACTTAAGTTTTTTGACGTCATTTTCTGGACCATTTATAATATTCTCGTCTGTTTTAGAAAGAGTGACACTGTTCCATGGGTATTTTATTCCGCATACATAGGTCTCTGAAGCAAAACTGAGGGCAGATGAGGCAAAGCAGAATGCTCAAGACGTCCTGTTGAAAACCAACGCTACCAAAGAAAAAGTGGACAGGAGCAATGAGGATCTGAGAAGTCTCATCAAGCAAATCAGGAACTTTCTGACCCGTAAGGAGCTTTTTCATTTTACTTTTAGACATTTCTTCCTGTCTTGCAATATACAACAATTTTTTAAGAGTGTTTGAGAGGCCATAATTCAAATCTGCACTGTAGATAAAATCAAATTCTTGCAGGGAATAAATACTTCCAAATTTTTAAATGTATCTGTATGTAAATAACCTCTAATTTATGCTGATATAGACACACCTGATGTGATACCCAAGTAACAAATCAAGAAGTCAAACATACACTATGAGAACTGAATTTGGAATTCGTGTTACAGATTACATATAATGTGTGATTAGAACCTTAATTTGAAGTAGAGCTTTTTTGGCATTGTCCCCAAAGCTTTGTAATCCTATTATTTATAGTATATTATACTTATAGTTAGTTACATAGCTCTATACCTTAAGTGTTCTGTACAGAAATAGAAAATCTGCGGGATTTGTGGTCCAGCTCATAAATGTTGCAGGTCACAGTTTGAGTGTTACCAGTCAGGATAGTTTTGGCTGCAAGTTAAAGAAAACTCTCAACTGAAATGGACTTAATCAAAAAACGGATGTATATTATAACACATAGTAAGTTCAGTAGTAGAATAGCTCCATCGTTCTAGGATCCAGGCACTTCTCATCTTTCTGTACTATCATTTTAAGCATATTAGCTTTGCTCTCAGGCTAGCTCCTCCCAGTTACAAGGTGGCTGCCAAAGTTCCAAACTTCACATAAAGACACAATAATAGCTAACGGAAGAAGAGACCACCTATTCCTTTGTTGTATCATTTTTAAAGGGAGGAAATCTTTCCCAGAAACCTTTGGGAAGTCACTTCCATAAAGCTCATTGGCCAGAAATGAGTCCCATCCCCATGTATAGAGGTCCCTGACAAATGGAAAGGGATTACTGTAATTGGCAGGCTAATCAGTATTTAACTCTGAGTTGATAAGCTCACCTTACCTTAGACGTTGGTACCTGAGTGAAATTAGTATGCTGTTAGCAAGGAAAAAGGGAGAATGGCTAATAAGTAAGGCGCCAACAGTATTTGCTAAGGATATCTTATGGAATATTCTGTGGAAACCATCATTCAATCATATATTATCCTGTGCTTAAACCCTTAGGGCTCCATTTTTGTGTTCTTTCACAGTTTAAAAGAAAAAAAAAAGCCTGAATTATCAATGACATATTTATAGTTTAAACTCTGGTATTTTTTTGACCTCTTTTCACATTTGACATTTGAAACTCCATGGCTTCTTTGATAAGGCAACTATCCTGATTCTCTTGTTTCTGACTGGATTTTCTCCCTTTCCGTAGTTTCCTGAATCCAGATAATTTATTAGGAATTTCAACACTTACATCTGCATTTACAGTAGTTTCCTAATCTTTCAACCTCAACTGAAAGTTTTCATTGCCTTTTAGAATCAAGACCCAGCTTTTTTAACCTGGCCTGTATCGTTTTCTACAATCTGAACCATTCGCTTCACTCAACTTCCACATAACTTGCTCTGCCCATCCTGCCTCTCCAGCCAGAGATGTTCTTTCTTCTGTCAAATCCTGTTATCCTTCAAAACCTGATCCGTTCCTCACCCTCCACAGTTTTACCCGACGACCCCAGCCTACAACCAACTCCAGTAGTACGCACTGTCTGCAGTACTGTTCCTGTGTGTAGGTCTCATCTCCCCAACTTAGATTAAAAACTCTTAAATAGGAAGTACCTTTGTCTTGGTGTAACCCCACCATGCTGATCACATAGTAGATGACCAATAAGTGGTTGAATGAGTGAACCATCTATGATTTTCACCTCTTCACGGGAACATCTTTGCTTTTAACAGAGGATAGTGCTGACCTGGACAGCATTGAAGCAGTTGCTAACGAAGTACTGAAAATGGAAATGCCCAGCACCCCACAGCAGTTACAGAACTTGACAGAAGATATTCGTGAACGAGTTGAAAGCCTTTCTCAAGTAGAGGTTATTCTACAGCAGAGTGCTGCCGACATTGCCAGAGCTGAGATGCTGTTAGAAGAAGCTCAAAGAGCCAGGTATCTGAAGACAGTATTATGGCATTTAGGGGGGACTTTGTGTATCTAGCATTAAGTATTTCTCCATGTGAGTCTCTCGGGGTCATTTCAGGAAGGCTTTTCTTTAAAAGAAATGCTGTCTTCTGAGAGGAAGTACTTTTTTCATGTTCACATGTAATATACTGTCTCATTCTTTTACTCAGCAAAAGTGCAACAGATGTTAAAGTCACTGCAGACATGGTAAAGGAAGCTCTGGAAGAAGCAGAAAAGGCCCAGATTGCAGCAGAGAAGGCAATTAAACAAGCAGATGAAGACATCCAAGGAACCCAGAACCTGCTAACTTCGGTAAGAGACTGCAATCATTATTACCTGTGGGAGAAAACACACGCGCATATACTCTTATCAGAAAAGAAGCGCATTTGACAGTTATCTATGAAAAATCTTACAATTGAACATTAAAGGAGTCCTTTCAGTAAATCTAAACTACTCCCATAGCACAAGGTGCTAAAAGTGTCATTTTCAAGGAAGAAAAAGGACTCTAAAGACAAACATTAAACCCCCTTTCATTTTCATCCCCACAGAAAGCCTAAGAAAGATAAAAAGAGTTTCCTGTTCCTTCAAGGAATCACACAGATTCTATTTAGTATGAAGCACACTCTTACTTAATATCCAGTTTTAGAACATCTCTGGCTGGAGACAGAGGACGAACAGAGCAAGGTTTTGCAGCCCAAAAGCAACTACATGTAAGACCGGTGCCTCAAGATTTATGAGGTGGTCATTAACAAAAACTTTGTGATCATTCACAAAACGTCTGCTTCTAACACCCAGTTTTAGAGGAACGTAATAGAGCTCTTACAGCTAAACGATCTCTTTTGTTCAGAATGCATGGGAAATCTATAAGCAAAATACCCTAGAGCCTACCAAATATTAAAGATACTAAGAACTTTTCACATGGATTTAGTGCATTATTCTAAAAACTTCTCTCTTAAAAGTAATGCACACTAATTCTGTTTTTCACTTTTCAGAAATCAGTTCTAGAGGCAAATTTTTCCTTCCAATCTTAGGAAAGTTCATTTGTTATGAACCTGGGTAAAGAAAACTGATGACTCATTTAACCCCTCCTTCTGTTCTCAGAATACACTTTGAAGTTAGATGCTCTTATTACTTGCTGCTATCCCCCTTCTCAAGCCAATGACCCCTAATGTTTAAAACCTTGGGAAATGCCTTTTCAGCCTGCTTTCCCTACCAGTAGTTGATAAAAGCCCATCTTCCCCTATTCCATTACTCTCAGTAGAATGAAGCTGGACAGTTCCCAAGCCACCTTCTTACATTATGAGCAATTTAAGGCCCTTTCTTCAGGCTACTTGTTCAAGTTTAGAAAAATTATGTTTTCCCACCAGACTACGTTCTAACCCTTTCAATTACTGTTTTTTCTGTCTCTAGGTTTTTCAAATTTGTCAGTGTGTTGTTAACATGTTAATGAACTTCAAGTGACTTTAAAAAAATGACTGTTTTGAAAAGCAAAATGGAAACTATTAATCAAATTGTAGGTGTGATATCTGGCTTGTTGTTGGAAGTTAATAATGGTGGGCAGAAATGTTTCAGGTTAATGGTAAGAAAAAACAGAGCCTTTACCTAAACCACACTAATGAAAGCTTGTCACAAACTATTTGCCTACTTAAAACTATAAGGGTTATCTTGTAAGAATAGTCCCTAAGAATTGTTTTCTAAGTTATCTAATGGGTGAACTCAGATCAAGAATCATTTGGTTTGAAATAGTTACAAATTCTAGCATATGCATATACTGACCCATTAGTTACATTGTTATTCAGAGTAATTCTGTGGAATAGACCCATCCTTGAAGATCATTTTTCAGAAAAATTAGGTGCTCAGTGAAACTGGTTCTTCTGTTGTGGGTCAGGCTTACTTTGGCTAGCTTTAAAAACAACGGTTACTGATCAAAGTACTGATACTTTGAAATGAGAGCAAACGTGGACCCTCACTAGTTGCCCAGGTAAGATACTTTTTCCCTAAATAATTTTGAGCACTTACAGCTTCCAGCTGTAACATTCCCAGACCTATGCCATCTCACAATCCTATAGTAACTTCTCAGTTTTAACATTCCTGATTTCCATGTCGTTTCTGAAGTACTGTAACCTCTGCTACTAGAGTTTAACATTTACAGTTGATAGAAAAAAACTAAAAGTGACTGGAAGTTATAATTTTTCCACCCATAATACTTCAGAAAAAGTTGTGTGGCTATCCCTCTACTCACATCTGCTGCTTTGTGAACACTGTTTAGCCAAACTCTGCAGGTGTTCTTAAAGTGCTTTCTCAATACATCAAGCTGTCTGGAGGTGGTTCAGTAAGGAAAAATTTTACAAAAATTTCAGCCTAGACCAGCAGAAGTACTGAAAGAATGAAGTTAATATATGAGATGTAGCAGAGACTATTTTAAACTTGGGCACTTTATATAAGCTTTCTTGAAATTTCTTTTGTTCTAGAGCAATGTCATAGCTTTTTAAATCTTCCTCTACACTGTAGTCATAGCACTTGCTACCACTTCTTGAATTAATGACTTGCTGAATGATGACGCTTTTAGATCGAGTCTGAAACAGCAGCTTCTGAGGAAACCTTGTTCAATGCCTCCCAGCGCCTCAGCGAGCTAGAGAGAAATGTGGAAGAACTTAAGCGGAAAGCTGCCCAGAACTCTGGGGAGGCAGAATATATTGAAAAAGTAGTATATACTGTGAAACAAAGTGCAGAAGATGTTAAGAAGGTAAGTAAATCTTTGTAACTTCACAGCTATGTGGATAAAGGAGCAACTAGTCTCCTCCATGCCTTCCTTGGAATAAGGGACATGGACCTCAACATGGTTATTCATCAGAAACATCCCAAGTGACCTGTTTTGAAATAGCAGTCTTCAGAGACACAGATGGAAAAGAACGGGAGTGGATATAAAAGTATCCATACACGTGATGTAGGCCCTCAAATCCAAACTTGGATAAGGGTTTAGAAAAATGAAATTAACTTAGGCCTGAAGGCTTAAAACAAGCATTATTGAGCTTGTATTTCAATTAGGAAGACCTTTATGGCAAACAGTAAATTACCTGGCCATTTGAGAAATCTTTCAAAGCAGGCTAGAAAATGCTTAAAGAATTCGTAACAGACAACAGCTAGTAGGGAACCCTTATCTCACCTCTTCTGTGCTCATCTGGAATTAACCACCTCTTGCTTCTCACTGGAGGGTACTATATTTTGTAGAGAAAAGTCTCAAGCCCAAATTTCTCACTACAAGCCAAGTAATCCTTGAGACACATTTAATTTCTGAATTTCTGTGAGCAAATATGTAAAGAAACCTTTTTAAACTTTTCAGAGGAGTGTTGAAACTTTTAAATGAATAGTAGGGTGCTATAAACTGACATGAAGTCAAGATTTTTCCTAGAAGCGACTGTAGCTTTTAGGCATTACATACAGGTGACTTCCCTACACCTATGGTTTGGGGAAGAGAACAATAAGTAAAGTTTACTGCCACATGTGTCTTTTTTCATTGTGGTCTAGTTTCCTACAGGTCTGAGAGCATAAATCTCCCAAGTAGTCTTCTTACAGAATATTTTGCATCAATATTAAATTTCATTAGAAATAAGAAAACCCCTTGACATGAAATTCCTATATCAACAGAATTACAACCATTTTTCCAAACCCACATTAACCCCACTTGTGCTACAATCTTGCCCTTCCTTCCTTTTGTTAAATCTGCCTTTTCCCTCTGATTTCCTGATAGCAAGTCTCTATCAACCCTGAATTAGTCACAATCAAGATGGTCTTACCATTTTTTCAAAATTGGCTTTTTTTGATCTCTAAATATTTGGATCTCGGCAAACCTACCTCTGAGAAACCCTAATTCTCAAACTCTCCCTCCATGCATCCTCCTACATCTCCATAGAAAAGTACTAATCCCCAAAGACCTACCCACAACTCCAACACGTCTTTAAGGTCTTTCATTTTAAAAAACCATGCCAATGTTGTATCTGATTCCACTGTTTCAAGTTGGGTAGCCTGAAGCCTGAGTACCCTTGGTAGTGGCCTTTATTTAATTCCAGAATGCTTGCCATGCAAGTTAATGTCATCCAAATTTGCCACGGTTTACCAGTCTTAAATGTAACTACTGACACTATTACCTCTTTGTGCCAAAATGTGGAACTGCAGACTCTGGACGGTGAACTTGATGAAAAGTACAAGAAAGTAGAAAATATAATTGCCCAAAAAACTGAAGAGTCAGCTGATGCCAGAAGGAAAGCTGAACTGCTACAGAACGAAGCAAAAACACTTCTGGCTCAAGCAAACAGCAAGCTGCAACTCCTGAAAGGTAGATTATTTTTTTCTTTCACTTAAGACTCATAATTTTTTAGTTTATTTAAATGGTAAACATCTATTCACTCTGTCTCAAGCACTTAAATAGAGCCTTATAGGCAAAGAGGATCAGTACTTGATTTTGAGATCATCATAGTAGTGTAACTGCTCAGACCTTTTTATCTCCCACAGATTTAGAAAGAAAATATGAGGACAATCAAAAATATCTAGAAGATAAAGCTCAAGAATTAGTAAGACTGGAAGGAGAAGTCCGTTCACTCCTAAAGGATATAAGCCAGAAAGTTGCTGTTTATAGCACCTGCTTGTAACAGAGGAGGAGGAAAAGATGCTAACATGTGACCAAAGCAAAATCACTACAGTTTAAAAACTGACTTAATGATCTTCAAAATAAAACTCATAACCTATTTAATGTTTTTAATCGCCACATTTTGTATGGAGTTAAATAAAGTACAGTGCTTTTATATAAATATATATTCAGAATAATTCTTAAACTCATTGTTACTTTTCCTGATTTAGCATTCATGAATCCCTTTAACAAAGAATGTTATTTTCACTGTAAAGATGGATTTAAAAGCAAACTGATTGCCTTCACAGAGATGCTAATTTCTCTTATGTCTATAAACAAGTATTAGTCATCTGGGTCAATATCCTCTACAAATCCACCCCTAAAATCACCTCCCAGTTGGATTCCCAGGTGGAGATTAAAGAGGAAGGAAGTAGCCTGAGCTACCTTCACCATTTCCCTGGCTGCTCAGTTGCTCCAATCTCCAAAACTCCTGTAAGTATTCCTTGCTCTAGGCAAGAGAACAACAAAAGCAACTTTTAGGGCAGTGTGACTTGCCACCTAACAAACAAACAATAGAACAATTAGACTTAATTGATATCTTCAGGACATTACATCCACCAAAAAAGCAAAATACACATTCAAGTGCACATGGAACATTCTCTATGATTGACCATGTACTAGGGCACAAAACAAGCCTCAACAAATTTAAGAGTACAGAAATTATTCAAGCATGTTTTCTGACCACAATGGCATGAAACTAGAAATCAACCACAGAAAAAAAAGTTACAGGGAGACTAAGCACCTTGCACCTTGCTACTGACAAACCAATGGGTCAACAATGAAATCAAAGAAGAAATTTAAAAAAAAACCTCATGGCAAATGACAATGAGAAAACCACCATACAAAATCTATGGGATGCACCAAAGGCAGTTCTTACAGGGAAGTTCATAGCAACCCAGGCCTTTCTATCTAAGAAACAAAAAAATCTCAAACAACCTAACCCACCACCTAAAACAATTAGAAAAAGAAGAAGAATCAAAACCTAAAGTCAGCAGAAGGAAGGAGATAATAAAGATCAGGGAGGAAATAAATAGAGATTAAAAGAAAAAAAATCAATAAAACCAAGAGCAGGTTCTTGGAAAGGGTAAACAAAATTGACAAACCTCTGGCCAGGCTCACCAAGAAGAAAACAGAAGACACAAGAAATAATAAGAAATGAAAGAGGAGAAATCACAACTGATACCACAGAAATACAAAAAACCATAATACTATGGAACAATTATATGCCAACAAATTGGACAACCTAGAGAAATGGACAACTTTCTAGAAACATAGCCCACCAAAACTGAATCAAGAAGGAATAGAGGACAAAACCATACTTCAAAAAGATATATGCACCCCAATGTTCACTGCAGCAGTATTTACAATGGCCAGGGCATGGAAGCAACCTAAATGTCCACTGACAGAGGAATGGATAAAGAAGATGTGGTGCATATATACAATGGAATATTACTCAGCCATAAAAAAGAATGAAATAATGATATTTGCAGCAACATGGATGGACCTAGAGATTGTCATACTGAGGGAAGTAAGTTAGAGAAAAATATATCACTTATATGGGGAATCTAAAAAAAATGGTACAAATGAACTTATCTACAAAACAGAAAGAGTCACAGATATAAAAAACAAACTTATGGTTACTAGAGGGGGATGGGGGGGAGGATAAATTGGGAGGTTGGGATTGACATATACACATTACTGTATATAAAATAGATAACTAATAAGGACCTACTGTATAGCACAGGAAACTCTACCTAATACTCTGTAATGACCTATATGGGAAAAGAATCTAAAAGAGAGTGGATATATGTATATGTATAACTGATTCACTTTGCTGTACAGCAGAAACTAACACAACACTGTAAATGAACTATACTCCAGTAAAAAAGAAATAGATAACTTGAACAGACCAATCACTAGAAACGAAGTAGAATCTGTAATTTAAAAAAAACCTCCCTACAAACAAAAGTCCAGGAGCAGATGGCTTCACTGGGAAATTCTACCAAACATACAAAGAAGAACCTACACTGATCCTTCTCAAACACTTCCAAAAAGACTGAAGAGGAAGGAACACTCTTAAAGACTTTCTATGAAGCCACCATCACCCTGATACCAAAACCAAAGAAACTACCAAAAAATAAAATTACAGGCCAGTATCTTTGATTATGACATAAAAATCCTCAACAGAACATCAGCAAACCAAATCCAACAACACATAAAAAGGTCACACACCACAACTAAGTTGGATTCATCACAGGGTCACAAGGATGGTTCACATATGCAAATTAATCAATGTGATACACCACATCAACAAAAGAGAAGTCAAAAACCACATGATCATTCAATAGGTTCAGAAAAAGCACTTGATAAAATTCAACATCCATTCATGATTAAAAAACCCTTACAAAACTGGGCATAGAGGGAACATATCTCAACATAATAAAAGCTATTTATGACAAACCCACAGCCAACATAATACTCAACCGTGAAAAGCTGAAAGGTTTCCGACTGAAATCTGGAACAAGACAAGGATGCCCACTCTCACCAATTTTCTTCAACATAGTATTGAAATCCTAGCCACATCAATCAGACAAGCAATAAAAGGTATCCAAATTGGTAGGGAAGAGGTAAAATTGTTTTATATGCAGATGACATGATACTATATTTACTGGGTTGGCCAAAATGTTTGTTCAGGTTTTCTGTAAGATCTTACAGAAAAGCCCAAACGAACTTTCTGGCCAACCCAATAGGAAACCCTAAAGACTCCACACAAAAACTACTAGAACTGATAAACGAATTCAGTAAAGTAGGCGGATACAAGATTAACATATAGAAACCAGTTGTATTTCTTTACACTAACAATGAAATATCAGAAAAGGAATGTAAACAAACTATCCCTTTTAAAATCACATCCAAAAAAAAAAAAAAAACACCTAGGAATAAACTTCACCAAGGAAGTGAAAGACATATGCTGAGAACTACAAAACATTAATAAAGGAAATTAAAGATGATTCAAAGAAATGGAAAGATATCCCATGCTCTTGGACTGTAAGAAATAATATTGTTAAAATGGCAATACTACCCAGAGCAATCTACAGATTTAATGTGATCCTAGAACAAATAATCCTAAAATTTATGTGGAACCATAAAAGACCCAGAATTGCCAAAGCAATCCTGAAGAAAAAAGCTGGAGGCAAAACCCTCCCAGACTTCAGACAATACTACAAAGCTACAGTAATCAAAACAGTGTTATGTTGGCACAAAAACAGATGGATCAATGGAACAGAATAAAGAGCCCAGAAAAAAACCCACACAACCTATGGTCAATTAATCTTTGACAAAGGAGACAAAAATATAAAATGGGAAAAAGACAGTCTCTTCAGCAAGTGGTGCTGGGAAAGTTGGACAGCTGCATATAAATCAATGAAGTTAGAACACACCCTCACACTATGCACAAAAACTCAAAATAGCTTAAGGACTTAAACATAAGTTGTGACACCATAAAACTCCTAGAAGAGATCAGAGGCAAAACATTCTCTGACATAAATCGTACCAATGTTTTCTTAGGTCAGTCTCCCAAGCCAATAGAAATAAAAACAAAACTAAACAAATGGACCTAAATCAAACTTACCAGCTTTTGCACAGCAAAGGAAACCATAAACAAAACGAAAAGACAAGCTACAGAACAGGAGAAAATACTTGCAAACCATGTGACGGACAAGGGCTTTATTTCCAAAATATACAAACAGCTCATACAACTCAACGACAAAAAACAACCCAATCGAAAAATGGGAAGACCTAAATAGACATTTCTCCAAAGAAGACATAGAGATAGCCAATAGGCATATGAAAAGATGCTCAACATCACTAATTATTAGAGAAATGCAAGTCAAAAGCACAATGAGGTACCACCTCACACCAGTCAGAATGGCCATCATTAAAAAGTCTATAAATGGGCTTCCCTGGTGGCGCAGTGGTTGAGAATCTGCCTGCTAATGCAGGGGAAACGGGTTTGAGCCCTGGTCTGGGAAGATCCCACATGCTGCAGAGCAACTGGGCCCGTGTGCCACAACTACTGAGCCTGCACTTCTGGAGCTTGTGCTCCGCAACAAGAGAGGCCACGACAGTGAGAGGCCCGCGCACCGCGATGAAGAGTGGCCCCTGGACTTTCCTGGTGGCACAATGGTTAAGAATCTGCCTGCCAATGCAGGGGACACGGGTTTGAGCTCTGGTCCAGGAAGATCCCACAAGCTGCGGAGCAACTAAGCCCGTGCACCACAACTACTGAGCCTGCGCTCTCAAGCCCAAGAGCCACAACTACTCAGCCCACATGCCACAACTACTGAAGCCCATGCTCCTAGAGTCCGCACTCCACAACAAGGGAAGCCACCACAATGAGAAGCACGTGCACCACGACGAAGAGTAGCCCCTGCTCGCCACAACTAGAGAATGCCAGCGCGCAGCAATGAAGACCCAACGCAGCCAAAAATAAATAAATTTATTTAAAAAATAAATCAATAAATTTATTTAAAAAAAGAGTCTATAAATAACAAATGCTGGATAGACTGTGGAGAAAGGGGAACCCTCTTACACTGTTGGTGGGAGTGTAAATTGGTGCAGCCACTATGGAAAACAGTATGGAGGTTCCTCAAAAAACTAAAAATAGAGTTGCTATATGATCCAGCAATCCCACTCCTGGGTATATACCCAGACAAAACTATAATTTGAAAAGATACATGCACCCCAATGTTCACAGCAGCACTATTCATAATAGCCAAGACATGGAAGCAACCTAAACATCCACTGACAGATGAATGGATAAAGAAGATGTGGTACATATGTACAATGGAATACTACTCAGCCATAAATAATAATGAAATAATGCCATTTGCAGCAACATGGATGGACCTAGAGATTATCATACTAACTGAAATAAATCAGAAAGAGAAAGTATCATATGATATCACTTATATGTGGAATCTAAAATATGACACAAATGAACCTATCACCGAAACAAAAACAGACTCACAGATAAAGAGAACAGACTTATAGTTGCCTTTACAACTACAAGGGGGAGGAGGCGTATGGGAGGGAAGGAATGGGAGTTTGGGATTAGCAGAGGCAAACTATTATATACAGGATGGATTAACAACAAGGTCATACTGTATAGCACAGGGAACTATATATTCAATATTGTGACAAACCACAATGGAAAAGAATATGAAAAAGAATAAATATATGTAGAACTCAGTCACTTCGCTGTACAGAATTAACAACACTGTATATCAACTATATTCCAATAAAATTTTTTTAAAAAATACGAGTATTGCCACCTAAAACAGGGCTAGGGCTGCTGAGGGGAACGTTTAAATTAAGTTGAGCCAAAGTTTGGGGATATTACTGCTTGTGCACAGTGAGCAGTGCTACTCAAAGTACAGAAGGATGCTATAATTTCTCAGGTTTTACATTGAATTTTATTTGATTTCACAATCAGATAACAGTTATTCCACAGGATAAAGAAAATAGCTGGAATACAATTGCCAAGCCTTTGTCGACTTTATAGCTGAGTTAGCTGGAAACAGGCCAGGCCTTAAGTGGTTTTTTCACACATTCTTAGAGAAAAGGCTACTCTGCACCACGTAACAACAACCCACACATCCAACACAGCTGCATTTGAAGCTGGGCCTGAACAAAAGTTACGTTAATGGCTGTAATCTCAATAATAAGGCAACTTCCCTCTGGTTCCACACAGTTGTCACTTTTATTTAGATAGGAATTCTAATAACTAGCAAAGTGGTTGTACCTCCTCATCTACCAGGGCAACTAAGTCTTTTTTTTCCCCCTTGATTATAAGTATTTTACTTAAAATTAAGCAGAGGTAGAAACCTTCACTACCCCTCATTGCTTTTCAGCAACTAAAAGTCGCACTTTGAAATTACTAATTTTAATCAGCTCAATGAATTGGACAACTAACAGCCCCACCCTTCACAAACCAAGAGAATACTTAGAACTTAATAAATAACAATAAGCGAACATTAAAAATTTCTCTTATACCTAGGACTTCATTCCCAACCAGGTATATTTCCATTCTCACAGTGAATGGGAATCCTTAAAGTTGCACATAACTATTATTTTGTGTCTCTCTATAGCTAGGACTTTGTATTAAATTAAATTTCACTATTCCCTCATCAGAATCTTTCTACCTAGAGTAGAGGACATGTTTGAGGTTTATATAAATTAGCACTTCACATAATATTGGGATTTCAGATTTTAAAAAGATGCAGAGTTCATTACCAATAATGGCCAATAGCACATATCAGACCACCACTCCTACAGATAACTGAAAACTCTGAATAAAATATATTTTTAAAAAGTAAAGGTACTGGACAACAACCAGAAGTAGACAGAAGAGGGGGTGCGCGCTGCACTCAAATAACAGCCTCGCGTGAGATTTCTATTTTTAATAGCTTTTCACTGAGGGGAGGTCCCAAGTGGCAACTTGGAGAGAAGCCAAGTTTTACTGGTTAAGGAATCGGAGGACAGAGTTTGGGGTAACCAACAGCAACTGAAATATGAGGGGAGGAACCCCAGAAAAGAGGTATAAATTCTGCATATCCCTTGTCCAATCTCTGGGTGACCTGTGAACTTTACGTGCATGGCACAAACTTCAGGTAGCCCAGGTAAAGCTAAAACAACTGCGTAGAGATTTCAGCTGTCCACCCGCCCTCCCCCTACACACACACACACACACACACACACACACACACACACACACACACACGCGCACAAAGACAACAAGAGTTTGGAGTTTAACCAAGTTAACTGCCCACTAAAAAATTCAATTTTTCAGAGGTATGTAACAGAATCCAGTCTTTACAATGTATCCATTTATAATGACCATAATACAAATCAAGAGCACTGGACATGTGAAGTAAAAGGAAAATGTGACCTATATATAAATCAATAAAAACCTGAAGCCTACTAAACATTTTCCTTTTATCTATGGATCAACTGATGATTTCTTATTCCATACAGCTTTCTGCTCATAAATTACATTCTCCAAACTTTCCTTAAGATGGTATATAACCTTTATATTGCAATCAAGTGAATATCTGGTTTGCATATTTCAGTTCCTTAAGATAATTTACTTTCTTTAGAAATTTATGCTATATCAAATATGATGAATGAATCTGAAATGATTCTTAAATTTAGTTATAATAAAGTCTACTTAGTATTCAACACTTTGTTATTTAAGTGTTTTAAGAAACAGCCATTTTAAATATTTATCAATAAATATAATTTTATAGCACTCTTCAAAGAAATAGTCGATTTTACCCAGCCAGGATACACTGGCAATCCACTTAAGAAAAGACAACAGATTAAAGATTCCCTTATGTTGTTTCTCCAAAAATAAATGTTTAACATTTAGTAGGTATCACTGAAACAGATGAAAGGATAATGACCTTTTAAATACCTTAATATTGTCCTACAGTGAGGGAAAAAAAGATCTATCCAGGCCTATAAAAGCAATAATAAAGAGTAATAAATAAGAATGTATGGTAGAGGTAGTCATAAAAAATCTAGGACCATCTTGACATCCACTCAGAATAACCAGTAAATGAATATTTAAGACATGTTTATTTCCATATCTTAATTTCCCACTGTAATACATTGCTTCTCCACTTAATATATGAATTTCGTATATATACTGCCTTACTTTGGTCAACTATATAACTATACTTCAGACTGTAGACCTCACTAGAACCTTAAAAATCTAAACACAAATTCTACCTCTAACTGCCAAGACTTTGGGGATTAAAATAACTGATAGACCATCATTTTTTATTTACATCAGTTCAGTTTATACATGTTTAACTTATTCTAATGACTGTTTCCAATGTGAAAACCAAGTTTAAAATAACTTGATCACCTTGTTTCAAACACAGCTGTTCACATACCATAGTCCAGCTCCATCCATGTAAGTAAATCCTGTATCAGAGATAAAAGCTACTTAGCATAAATTCAGTGAAGTTGAGCCTTTCATAAACAGCATGAAAATATGGGTTGAAGAAAATTTTCCAGGATGCTACTATAAGTAGCTTTTTTTCTGCAGTATTAATGCAGTGAAATAAAATATTAAATTTATTTAAAATATAGATGAGATTATTCCATTCTGTCCAAACCTATTAAATACCTTCCAAAAGTTTCGTAATTCAGTCCTAGAAATTCTTGGAGCTGTGAGCACTTCCTGTTCAGAAATGTTACCTCTATAAAAGCTCCCAGGAAATTTCAGAAAAATATAATCTTCTAATTTAAAAGTTGATCGATTTGCCAAATGATGCAGCCAGGTTTGCTTCTCTAAAAGCTTCTGATAAGGTCTGCAAAGGGAAGAAATTTAGAATTAAAAACCAAGTATTTGTGAATCAGAAGAAACTTGAGATAGCCATTAATTGCGTATGTTGTTACCGGATGTGCATGACAGACTCTAGCTATATCTTCACAGGATGCTCCATATTCCAGCGCAAGAGCAGCTTCATTTATCATTTCACCAGCACCCTTTAAAATAATAAACCAAGAAGTAATTTTGTTTCTATGGCAAAAACAACTACCTTCTAATACGAGAGATTAGAACAGTTAATTGCCTCCAGTCAGAAAAATCTTAACAGAAAAAAGCAGTTCAGAAGTTAAGAGCCTGGGCTCTGAAGCGAGATGGCCTGGATTCAACTCCTACCACGTACTGCCCTAACCACTCACTGACTCTGTGCTTCGGCCCATTTATTCACCTCAAAAATGGGAACACCACCACCTACCTCACAGGGTCATGGAAACTAAAGTTAATGCACGCATCTAGGAAAAACTGTTACAGAGTAAGCACTCAAATGTTCTAGTATCATTACTGATGCACCAGATACCTAGGGGAGGGCATACCTCATGTGCAGTGGCAGGAAAGGCTTCTCTTAGAAGGTAACATCTGAGCTAAGACCTGAATAATAAGCCAGTCATGCAAAGATGTGAAGGCAGAGGATTCTAGAACAAAGGCTTTAAAATGGGAACAAGCTCAGCCTATTAAGAAATTGAGAGAAGGCCCATGAGACAGGGAATTAATGAGCAAAGGGGATGAGTGGAAAGAGATGAGGTCAGAAAAGTAACCAGGGCCAAATTCAGTGGGGCCTTTTATATAAGTCTGTAGCAGAAAGGACCACTAGAGTTTTAAGCAGGCAGATGGCCTGGTGTATGTTTTAAAGGGATAATCTTAGTTGCAGCATGGAATGCAGATGACACGATGGGCAAGAACGTCAGTGCTAGAAACGATACATGAAGAAGCCATATTCAAACTTCTGCTAGTAAATAATTAACCGCAGAATGTAAACACCAGGTAGTTGTAAATTAATCTACTAAATAACAATGCTTTCCAGAAATCCTAGTGGGATTTCTGGTTTAAAGTACTCACTGGTCCTAGAATATGTGCTCCCAATACTCTGTCTGTTGATTTCTGCCCAAGTATCTTCACCATGCCATCTGTGTCAGCATTTGTCTTAGCTCTGCTGTTAGCAGCAAATGGGAATTTCCCAACTTTGTACTCAATACCCTGTGAGAAGCAGAAAATGAGAACGTACATAAACTATCAAAAAATTCATTCCTATTTGGTGAAAGCGTCTACCATTTGTTCAGAAAATAAATCCCAAGAAGGCAATTCTTCACAAAGCATATAGAAGGAAAGACCAAAAGGCTTGTTACTGAAATATATTTTGGGTACAAACACAAGCAAATGCAAATGTCAGCCCACGTGGATATATTTCAAAGCCAAATATAAGAGCTCTGGAATTACTAGTTTTTGAATACAGGCAACCAAATGATCTCCTTTAAGATACAAAGTAAAAAATTATACAAACTTACCTGTAATGTTCTACATAGTTATTAAAATGCATTAATGCAATAATGAAAGGATTCTCAACCACTGGTGTTAACTCAAATCACACATTAGAGGAAAACTACTCTCATTCAGAATTACCTCTTCTTTCAACTGCTCTTCTGATCTGCCAACCCAAGCAACTTCAGGGTGTGTGTAAATCACCGACGGTACACAATTGTAGTCAATATGCACAGCGCCACCAGCCATCCCTTCAACACAGATAATGCCTTCATCCTCTGCTTTGTGAGCCAGCATTGGACCAGCAACCACATCGCCGATTGCATAGATACTGCCACGGAGATCAAAAGAAACAGTCAACTTCTGAAATCACAGACACTCATCTACAGTTATACCAGGGTAACAAAATACACGTTTCTAGTTATAAAGTCACCAAAAAATAAATCAAATACAGCTCTTCAAATATCGGTGAGTTCAGGTTCTAATCTCTGGGTAGTGAAAAAATTCAATTAATTACTTTTGCTTTTACATGTTATAAGTTTACTGTTCTTCCCCAAAGCCAATGTACTTTTTAAGCATGACAAAAGCCTTATTTTCAAAATAGTGTTTGCTTAAAATTATTGAAAATGCAGGTAAGTATCCAACTTACTTTGGAATTTTAGTTTGGAATCTGGTATTTACAGGAATTCTACCTCTAGGATCCAGCTCAATTCCAAGCTCCTCTAGTCCCAAATTCTTAGTAAAGGGTCGTCGGCCAATGCAAACCAGGAGTACATCACAAGTGATAACTTCAGCTTTACCACCAGAAGCAGCTTCAACACTAGATAATGAACAGTGTATAACTGTTAAACACACATCTATATGAACAGCTGACAGACTTGGAAATTTAAGACTAGACATTTCTCAAGTATCGATGACACTTCTAACAGTGTAAGTTTATTTTATTATAAATATAAACGTAAGGGTCAGGCAAAGAAAAATGTACATATCCTCTAGAGGTCTATCATTAGAACCTCACAACAACAGGCTGTATAACACAGTTTAAGAACATTAAGTCTTAGAGACCGACAGATCCAAGTTCAAGTAGTGCTTCTGCTCCCACCAGCTATGTGACCTTAGGCAAGTTATTTCAGTGTTAAACAAACAGAATGCCAAGCACAGTAAGCAACTGAATCAATAATATTACTGATTTCCCCATGTATCTGTCTAAAAATACTGAATTAATTTTACTGAATGTTGAGAGTTTAAATTTTTCTGAATGTATACTATGAAAAAGTACATTACAAATGAGAACACTGGCTTAATTTTTCTATCATCAATGCAATCGTGAATTTCAATGGACTGACTTGATAAGCAATACTGAGTTATACTACACAGTAAAATGGTATTAAGTTATAAAAGAATCTGACTCTAAAAACTGAATGTTTTTCTTAAAGAAACGCACAGAAGGGTATCATAACAAAAACAAACGTAGCATACTTACGAAACATCAATTTTTCCATCTGACTTCTTAGTAGCACCAGTAACTTTAGTATTCAATTTAAATTTAAATCCTTGTTTTTGAAGGATGCGTTGAAAGTTTTTAGATATCTCCATATCAATTCCAATTCCACCAACATGACCCAAAAACTCAACTGCTGTCACGTCTGCACCAAGTCTTTGCCAAACTGAGCCCTGCAAATAATAAAAAAACAATAATCATAAAAATAAAGGCTTCTATAGCAAATGTTTAAAAAAATCATCTTAAACAGTTTATTGTAAGGTATTTTCTTGTGTTAATATGTTCCTATTAGAAACTCTGAGGTTTAAAATTAACACTGTGACAAACATATATAACTTAATATTCACTAACTCAACATGTACTGAGCACGTACTATATGCTAGGCACCATTTTAGGTGATAGACATACGTCAGTAAACAAAACACTGCCCTCAGGGACCTTAAATTCTGACAGGGAAGACAAGTAAGTAAAATTCATGCAGAGGATAGTAAAAGAGCTATGAGAAAAATAAAGCAGGAAGTAGAACCAGGACTACTGAAAGGAGAGGGACTGTAATTTTAAACAGTGTGGCCAGGGGAAAGCCTCACTGCGAGTGCCATTTGCACAAAGACTTGGAGAAGGAATGAAATACACTGGTAATTGGTCCAGAAAGAGGAACAACAGTGGGAAGGAAGGTCTTGAGGGGGAAGAAGTAACCTCTTATTGCTAATTACTGATGCTTGCAAAATATTAAGCTGATTTCATATTTTATTTTCTCAACAGAGAAATGTTTACATTTTCATTCAAATTATAATTTAAAGTAAATGCTGGCTTTTTATTTTAACAACATTTTATCAGTTATAACTTGTGAATACTTATATGTGTAACTGGCAATATGAAGATAATTTTACAGCATTAAATAAACTATGAAAAGCTATGAATATATCCTTTGCAAGAATCTGTATTAAATTCATCTCATAATTTAAAATTCACCTTAAGAGTTTACCTTACCAACTAAATTAAGTTCATGTATTCATTTTAAAAATTTCATGAATTTTTGGGGTCAGAGCTGAGTTAACTAGAGGCAATACAATGACACTAACAATCCAATAACAAGCATACATGAAAAGGTAACTCAAAATCATGGACCTAAATGTAAAACCCAAGGCTATAAAACTTCTAGAAGAAAATATAGGAGAGAATCTTTGTGACCTTGAGTAGGCAAAGATTTCTTAGCTACAATACCAAATGCACAATCCATAAAAGAAAAAGATAAATTACACTTCATCAAAATTAAAAACTTCTCTTCAAAAGACAGTATTATGAACCCAAAAAGAGAAACCACAGGCTGTGAAGAAATGTTTGCAAGCCATCTACTGGGGGCTTCCCTGGTGGCACAGTGGTTAAGAATCCACCTGCCAAGGCAGGGGACACGGGTTCGAGCCCTGGTCCAGGAAGATCCCACATGTGGCAGAGCAACTAAGCCCGTGTGCCACAACTGCTGAGCCTGCGCTCTAGAGCCCGTGAGCCACAGCTACTGAGCCCGTGTGCCACAACTACTGAAGCCCACACGCCTAGAGCCCGTGCTCCGCAACAAGAGAAGCCACGGCAATGAGAAGCCCACACACCGCAATGAAGAGCAGCTCCCGCTCACCACAACCTAGAGAAAGCTCACATGCAGCAAAGACCCAACGCAGCCAAAAATAAAATTTTAAAAAAACATATAAAGGATTTAAATAAAGAATCTAAATCCAGATTACATAAAGAACTCTCAAAACTCAATAACAAAAAAAAGAACCTGGAAGGAACTCCAAAAAAGAGGGGCTATATGTATACATATAGCTGATTCACTTTGCTGTACAGTTCCTTTTTTTTTTTTAATGAGTAAAACTGGTTTATTCGGGAATATCAAAGAATTGCAATTTGGGGCATACAATCCATGGTGAACCACAGGCAAGTCCGGAGAACAAAGAAGATGAACGTTTCTCTTATAGAGGAGAAGGTGGAGTTGGGAAGGCTGTTACAAATAAAAAGTCCATTGGAGCCCTGCAAATTGGAAGTTGTAGTGGTTTTTTATTAGCTGAATAATGACAGTCTCCCATTGGCAAGGTTATTGCAAGGAGAATCTTCCTTCCTTCTGCTGGGGTAGTACAGTAGTAACCTTCTTCCTGTTGGAGATGCGAGGTATGTCTCCTCCTGTTGGGTCTGCAACTGACTACTAGTGGTAGGGTGAGAGAGCTCCTCCTTCTGGCCTCCAAACTCCTTTTTTTTTAAAATTTAATTTAATTTATTTATTTTATACAGCAGTTTCTTATCTGCTTTATGCATATTAGTGTATATATGTCAATCCCAATCTCCCAATTGCTGTACAGTTCCTTGAAAGGTTAAAAAAGGAATTACTCCTAAGTATATACTCAAAATAAATGAAAACAGATGTCTACACAAAAACTTGTACACAAATGTTCATAGCAGCATTATTCATACTAGCCCCAAAGTGGAAACAACCCAATTGTTCATCAACTGATGAGTTAATTTAGAAAATGTGCTATATCCATAGAATGGAATATTATTTGGCCATAAAGAGAAATTAAGTATACCTGAACGTTGAGAACATTACGCTAAGTGAAAGAAGCCAGACACAAATTGCCACATATTGCATGAATTCCATTTATATGTAATGTTCAGGATAGGCAAATCCATAGACACAGTAAGTAGATTTCCAAGGGCTGGAAGAAGGGAGGAATATAGAATGACTACTAATAGTCACGGGGTTTCTTTCTGGGGTGATGAAAATGTTCTGGAATTAGATACTGATGACAGATGCATAACTTTGTGCATATACTAAAAATCACTGAATTGTACACTTTAAATGGGTGAACTATATATGTAAATTTTATCTCAATAAAGATGTTTAAAAGAAAGGAATCACTCTTCTGAACCTAAATCGAAATAGTAAGAGTAAAAATGATGAGAAGCAGCATCTCGAAGTCTATAATTTAAAGTAAGGAACAATGAAGCATAGCTAGACAAGTGCCCTAACTCTTTAGGAAAGCTGATTTCAAAAATCCTTAGAGATAGGAAACTCCAATAACATCTACAATTATTACAGCTTGTTAAATGCCAGGCACTATGTTAAGTTTCTTAAATGTATTAACTTTATAAAATCCAACAAAATCTTATAAGGCAATTATTCTTTTCCTCATTTTATGATGAATCAACTAGTTCAGAGAGGGTTATAAATTTAACAAGGACATAAAGTCATTAAGAGGAAGAGCCTAAATTCAAATTTATATCTGATTCCAAAACCTATGTCTTGAAAGCACTACATAAACTGTAATGGAAGAAGGAACAGAAACTAAATAAAAAAAAGTCATATACTAACTTTATGAGAAAGTAAAAGAGATATGTATGACTACACAGTAATTCTCTGATAAGCCTAAATTTTTAAAATGACATGTGAAAACTAATTCAAATATGGTAACAGACACCTAAAAACATTGTGGCAAGATATTTGGAATGACCAAGGCTTGTAAAAAACCTAAGCAAAAGTGCAGAGATGGAGGAAATAGAATTACTGCTTGGGGATATTATTATACTGTTTTAAACAAAGAAAGTAAATCTATTATTATTCCTTTTTCTTGCTTGTTTTATCCTCTGTGAGACCATTTCAAAGTGGAGTGAACTGAAGAAATATCATTAGCAGAAGTGAAGCCCCCAAGACAACAACAACTAATGATTTTGGATGAATTAACTCGCTAATCAAACAAATTAGATCACAGAGTTTGGATAACAGAGAGTCAATCAGTGAACTCTGGGAACTTAATTAGCATAAGAGTACTGCCAAAGGTGGAAAAGAATAGATTCTAAAGAAGAATAGATTCTGGAGATTAGCTCAAGATGGTGGACTAGAAGGACATGAGCTCACCCCCTTCTTACGGAAACACCAAAATCACAACTAATTGCTGAATGACCATCGACTAAAAAATGCTGGAACCAACCAAAAAGGATACCCTACATCCAAAGACAAAGAAGCCACAACAAGACAGTAGGAGGGGCACAATCTAGCTAAAATCAAATCCCATACCTGCCGGTGGGCGACCCACAACTGTAAAACAATTATACCACAGAAGTTCTCCCACAGGAGTGAAAGTTCTGAGCCCCACAACAGGCTTCCCAGCCTGGGAGTCCAGGAGCAGGAGGAGGAGTCCCCTGAGAATCCGGCTTTGAGGGGCAGCGGGGTTTGATCGCAGGACTTCCACTGAACTGGGGGAAAGAGAAACTCCACTCCTGGAGGGCACACACAAAATTTCATGCACACCAGGACCGAGGGGAAAAAAGCAGTGACCCCATAAGAGACTGGGCCAGACCTACCTGCTAGTATTGGAGGGTCGCCTGCAGAGGCAGGGGGCAGCTGTGGCTCACTGCAGGGGCAAAGACACTGGCAGCAACAGCTCTGGGGAGTACCCATCAGCACGAGCCCTCCCGGAGGCAGCCATCAGCCCCACCAAACACCCTGTAGGCTCCAGTGCTGGGTCACCTCAGGCCAAATAACCAACAGGACGGGAACACATCCCCACCCGTCAGGAAGCCTGCCAGCCTCTTAGACAGCCTCATCCACCAGAGGGCAGACAGCAGAAGCAAGAACCACAATACTGTAGTCCACGGAATGGAAACTGCAATCACAGAAAGTCAGTCAAAAGGAGATGGCAGAGGAATTTGTCCCAGATGAAGGAAAAAGATGAAATCCCAGAAGAACAATGAAGAGAAGTGGAGATAGCCAACCTACCAGAAAAATAATTCAGAATAATGATAGTGAAGATGACCTAAGATCTCAGAAAAGAAGGGAGGCAAGGATCGAGAAGATGCAAGAAATGTTTAACAAAGACCTAGAAAACTAAAGAACAAAGAGATGAACAATAACTGAAATGAAAACTACGCTAAAAGGAATCAATAGCAGAATAAGTGAGGCAGAAGAACGGATAAGTGACGTGGAAGACAGAATGGTGGAAATCACAGTGTGAACAGAATAAATAAAAAAGAATGAAAAGAAATGAAAACAGTCTAAGAGACCTCTGGGACATCATTAAACGCACCAACATTCGCATTATAGGGGTCCCAAAAGGAGAAGAGAGACAGAAAGGACCTGAGAAAATATTTGAAGAGATAATAGCTGAAAACTTCCCTAACATGGGAAAGGAAACAGTCACCCAAGTCCAGGAAGCGCAGGGAGTCCCAGGCAGGATAAACTGAAGGAGGAACACGCCAAGACACACAGTAATCAAACTGACAAAAATTAAACATGAAGAAAAAATATTAAAAGCAACAAAGGAAAAATGACAAATACCATACAAAGGAACTCCCACAAGGTTATCAGCTGATTTCTCAGCAGAAACTCTGCAGGCCAGAAGAAAGTCACACGATATATTTAAAGTGATGAAAGGGAAGAACCTACAACCAAGAATACTCTACCCAGCAAGGCTCTCATTCAGATTTGATGGAGAAATCAAAGCTTTACAGACAAACAAAAGCTAGGAGAATTCAGCAAAACCAGACCAGCTTTCCAACAAATGCTAAAGGAACTTCTCTAGGCAAGAAAGAGAGCAGTAATTTAAAACAACCTTATGCATATATAGACTGCTATATCAAAACCTTATGGGCACAGCAAACCCAAAACCTACAATACGTACAAACACAAAAGAGAAAAAGCAACTCAAACACAACACTAAAGATGGTCATCAAACCACAAGAGAAGGAAACGAAAGAGGAAGGGAAGAAAAAACACCTAGAAAAACAAAGACAAAACAATTAAGAAAATGGCAATAGGAACATACATACCGATAATTACCTTAAATGTAAATGGATTAAATGCTCCAACCAAAAGACACAGGCTTGCTGAATGAATACAAAAACAAGACCCGTATATATGCTGTCTGTAAGAGACCCACTTCAGACCTAGGGACACATACAGACTGAAAGTGAGGGTATGGAAAAAGGTATTCCACACAAATGGAAATCAAAAGAAAGCTGGAGTAGCAATACTTGTATCAGACAAAATAGACCTTAAAATAAAGACTGTTATAAGAGACAAAGGACACTACATAATGATCAAGAGATCAATCCAAGAAGAAAATATAACAATTGTAAATATACATGCACCTAACATAGGTGCACCTCAATACATAAAGCAAATACTAACAGCCATAAAGGGAGAAATCGACACTAACACAATAATAGTGGGGGACCTTAACATCCACTTTCATAATGGACAGATCATCCAGACAGAAAATCAGCAAGGAAGCACAGGCCTTAAATGACACATTAGACCAGATGGACTTAACTGATACTTAGAGAGCATTCCATCCAAAAGTAGCAGAATAGGGGACTTCCCTGGTGGTGCAGTGGTTGAGAATCGCCTGCCAATGCAGGGAACACAGGCTCAAAGCCCTGGTCCGGGAAGATCCACATGCCGTGGAGCAACTTAGCATGCGAGCCACAACTACAGAGCCCGTGCGCCTAGAGCCCCATGCTCAGCAATAAGAGAAGCCACCTCAATGAGAAGCCCGTGCACCGCAACGAAGAGTAGCTCCCACTCGCTGCAACTAGAGAAAGCCCACGCACAGCAACAAAGATCTAACACAGCCAAAAATAAATAAATTTAAAAAAAAAAAAAAAAAGCAAAAAGCAGCAGAATACACATTCTTCTCAAGGGCACGTGGAATATTCTCCAGAACTGACCACGTGCTGTGTCCAAAGTGAGCCTCGGTAAATTTAAGAAAACTGCAATCATACCAAGCATCTTTTCAACCACAATCACTACAAGATTAGAAATCAACTACAAGAAAAAAGCTAAAAAAAAAACAAAACACACGGAAGCTAAACAATATGCTACTAAACAACCAATGGATTGGATCCCTGGTCAGGAAACTAAGATCTCACTTGCCGCCCGGCTTGGCAAAACAAAACAAAACAAAAATAACAAAACCTAGAGACAAATGAAAATGAAGCACACAATCCAAACCTAGGGATGCAGCAAAAAGCAGTTCTAAGACAGAAGTTTACAGCAGTACAATCGTACCTCAGGAAGTAGAAAAATTCCCAAATAAACAACCTAACCTTACACCTAAGCAACTAGAGAAAGAACAAACAAAACCTAAAGTTAGTAGAAGGAAAGAAAGAAAAGATCAGAGCAGAATGAATGAAATAGAGACAACAGCAAAGATCAATGAAATTAAAAAGCTCGTTCTTTGAAAAGATAAACAAAATTGATAAACTTTAGCCAGACTTGTGCAAGAAAAAAAAGGGAGAGGACTCAAATCAATAAAATTAGAAATGAAAATGGAGAAGTTACAACTGAACACCACAGAAATACAAAGGATCATAAGAGACTACTACAAGCAACTATATGCCAGTAAAATGGACAACGTGGAAGAAATGGACAAATTCTTCAAAAGGTACAATCTCCCAAGACTGAACCAGGAAGAAATAGAAAATATGAACAGACCAATCACAAGCACCGAAATTGAAACTGTGACTTAAAAACTCCCAAAAAACAAACGTCCAGGACCAGATGGCTTCACAGGCAAATTCTATCAAACATTTAGAGAAGAGTTGACACCATACCCTTCTGAAACTGTTCCAAAAAATTGCAGAGGAAGGAAAACTCCCAAACTCATTCTATGAGGGTGATGACCCTGATATCAAAACCAGACAAAGATACCACAAAAAAAGAAAATTACAGACCAATATCACTGATGAACATAGACACAAAAATCCTCAACAAAATACTAGCAAATCTGAATCCAACGATACATTAAAAGGATCATACACCACGATCAAGGGGGATTTATCCCAGGGATGCAAGGATTTTTCAGTATCCACACATCAATCAGTGTGATACACCACATCAACAAACAGAGAAATAAAAACCATGTGATCATCTCAATAGATGGAGAAAAAGCTTTTGACAAAATTCAACACCCATTTATGATAAAAACTCTACAGAAAGTGGGCATAGAGGGAACATACCTCAACATAATAAAGGCCATATATGACAAACCTACAGCTAACATCATACTCAACAAAACAAGACAAGGATGTCCACTCTCACCACTTTTATTCAACATAGTTTTGGAAGTCTTAGCTACAGCAATCAAAGAAAAAAAAAAAAAGAAATAAAAGGAATCCAAACTGGAAAAGAAGTTAAACTGTCACTGTCTGCAGATGACATGATACTATACATAGAAAATCCTGAAGACTGTACCAGAAAACTACTAGAGCCCATAATCATGAATTCGGTAAAGTTGCAGGTTACAAAATTAATACACAGAAATCTGTTGCATTTCTATACACTAACAACAAAAGATCAGAAAGAGAAATTAAAGAAACAATCCCATTTACCATCATATCAAAAAGAATAAAATACCTAGGAATAAACCTACCTAAAGAGATAAAAGACCTGTACTCTGAAAACTATACTAGGCTGATGAAAGAAATCGAAGACTACACAACAGATGGCGAGATATACCATGTTCTTGGATAGAATCAATACTGTCAAAATGACTATCCTACCAAAGGCAATCTACAGATTCAATGCAATCCCTAACAAAGTACCACGGCACTTTCACAGAAGTAGAACAAAAAATCTTAAAATTTGTATGGAGACACAAAATACCCCAAATAGCCAAAACAATCTTGAGAAAGAAAAATGGAGCTGGAGGAATCCAGCTCCCTGGTTTCAGGCTATATTACAAAGCTTCAGCCATCAAAACAGTATGGTACTGGCACAAAAACAGAAATATAGATTAATGGAACAGGATAGAAAGCCCAGAAATAAACCCATGCACCTATGGTCAATTAATCTACGATAAAGGAGGCAAGACTATACGACGGAGGAAAGACAGACTCTTCAATAAATGGTGCTGGGAAAACTGGACAACTACATGTAAAAAAAATGAAATTAAAATACTCTTTCTAACACCACACACAAAAATAAACTCAAAATGGATTAAAGACCTAAATGTAAGACTGAACACTATAAAACTTTTAGAGGAAAACACAGGCAGAACACTCCCTGACATAAATCACAGTAATATCTTTCTCAATCCGTCTCCCAGACTAATTGAAATAAAAACAAAAACAAATGGGACCTAATTAAACTCAAAAGCTTTTGCACAGCAAAGGAAACCACAAACAAAATGAAAAGACAACCCACAGAATGGGAGAAAATATTTACAAATGATGCAACCAACAAGGGATTACTCTCCAAACTTTACAAACAGCTCATAGGGCTTAATATCATAAAAGCAAAACAACCCAATCAAAAAATGGGCAGAAGACCTAAATAGACATTTCTCCAAAGAAGACATACAGATGGCCAAGAGGCACATGAAAAGATGCTCAACATCGCTAAGTATTAGAGAAATGCAAATCAAAACTACAACACAGGGGACTTCCCTGGCAGTCCAATGCAGGGGGTACAGGTTCAATCCCTGGTGGGGGAGCTAAGATCCCACATGCCTCGCAGCCAAAAAACCAAAACATAAAACAGAAGCAATACTGTAACAAATTCAATAAAGATTTTTAAATGGTCCACAACAACAAAAAAAAATCTTAAAAAAAAAAAAAACTACAATGAGATATCACCTTAAACCAGTCAAAATGGCTATCATCAAAAAATCCACAAACAATAAATGCTGGAGAGAGCGTGTAGAGAAGGGACCCCTCCTATACTGTTGGTGGGAATGTAAATTGGTACAGCCACTGTGGAGAACAGTATGGAGGCTCCTTAAAAAACTAAAAATAAAGCTACCATATGATCCTGCAATCCCACTCCTGGGCATATATCCAGAGAAAAACATGGTCCAAAAGAATACATGCACCCCAATGTTCATTGCAGCACTGTTTACAATAGCCAAGACATGGAAGCAACCTAAATGTCCACTGACAGATGAATGGATAAAGAAGATGTGGTACATATATACAAAGGAGTATTACTCAGCCAATAAAAAGAATGAAATTATGCCATTTGCAGCAACATGGATGGACCTAGAGATTGTCATACTGAATGAAGTAAGTCAGACAGAGAAAGACAAGTATCATATGATATCGCTTATATGTGAGGTTGAAAAAAGAAATATACAAATGAAGTTAGGAAGTTTGGGAATGATATGTACATACTACTATATTTAAAATGGATAACCCAATCAGGGAACTCTGATCAGTATTATGTAACAACCTAAATGGAAAAGAATTTGAAAAGAATAATAACATATATACATATAACTGAATCACTCTGCTGTACACCTGAAACTAACACAACATTGTTAATCAACTATACTCCAATATAAAATAAAAGTTAAAAAAGAAAAAGAAAAAAAGAATAGACTCTGAAATGTGGAGCAGAGGTCAATCTCTGCTAAATACTAGAAGAGATTTTTAAACAGCTGGTTTGACAATCATTAGGCACTACCACAAGTGTTTCAAACAGGTCATGTAAATGACCCACACTTTATTTTCTAAAAGTTTTTCTGGGCTGGTTAATGTAGTATATTTTGGTATCAGCAAGGTATTCAGTTATGTTTATAACTGGTTAAAGACTGTAGTATCAGGGACTTCCATGGTGATCCAGTGGTTAAGACTCCGCGCTTCCACTGCAGGGGCACAGGTTCAATTCCCTGGTCAGGAAACTAAGATACCGCATGCAGCGTGGTGCAGAAAAAAAAACAAAACAAAAACAACAACAAAAAAAGAAAAGCAATGGAGATTTAAATATGAATAAAACTCAATCTCTGCCTTTAAGGAGCTTATGGTCCTATAAAAAAGACAGACATAAACAAATAGATTCAATATACTGTTATTAGTAGATGCGCAAAGATGCAGACACATTATACTGAAGACCGAAGAAGGAAAGACCTGAGCTTTCTTAAACAGAAGTCTCCACTAAAAGGTAACTTCTAAGCTGACATTTGAAGGTATTTATTATATCAACGAATGTTTATAGAGCAATAATAAAAGCCAATACATGAGTACTTATTATAGATCAGCCACTACGCTAGATCCTAAAGACACACAGTAAATCAAACAGCCAGCATCTCTACCCTCATGGAGTTTATGATTTAATGAAAGAGAGACAAGTGAACAAGTAACATCAAGAAAGCAAGATAAAAGCTAGAACAAGAAGTATAGGGTGCAATGGAACACTCAGCAAGAGTACCTAAGGACATCTAGGGTAGGCAGGGAAGGGCTCAGAAAGTGCAGAAACTCGTAGAGGGATGAAATGTTCCAAACAGAAGGAAGGCCTACCTACAGACAAAGAATGCAGCTTGTTCAGGAACTGATATTTCAATATACCTTGAACATAGTTTGAGAGGGAAAGGGCGTTAGAAATGAGGCCTGGAGATTTGAGCCAGCACCAACCAACATTAAGAGTTTGTACTTATCCTAACAGCTATAATGAGTCATTGAAGGGTTTTCAGCAGGGAAGAGACATGATTACATTTGTGTTACAGAAAAATCACTTCAGCCACTCTGAGGAAAACAGATTAGAAAAAGTTAAAGAAGTAAGAGAAACCCAGGGTAAGACATGATCTTGGCATGAAGTGGGATCTAAGTAGATACATGAAAAGAGGAGGATATATTCATGAGCCACCTAACAGGTAGTATCACATTACGACCCAGGGACTGACTCAATATGGGGCACAAAAGCATGGGAGAGGTCACATATAGTTTCCAAACTTCTTTAGGCCTCTAGATAGATGGCAGTACCACTCAGATATGGGAAATGTTAGAAAAGAAACAGGCTTTGTTTTATTTTGGGGAGTGAAAGAGGGAGAGAAAGGTTAAGAGGCACTTACTGAACTGAGTGCCTGTGAGACCTACAAACAGAGATGCTGGTAAGCATTCAGATATAAAAATTCAGAGGCAAGGAGAAAGGATTAGGCTGCAAATATTTGAGTCCTTGTGTAACTGAGGTAAGAGGGAAGAGAATATTCTGTGGAAAGACAAAAAGGGTCTGGAATAGAACCCTAAGACAGAATCTAGAGTAATACTAACAATTAAAGGGAAGGCTGAGAAAGGGAAGAATGAGAAGTCAACCCAAAGGGTAGCTGGAAAACCCACAGAGTGTGGTTTGATCAGAGAAGTTAAGGGAAAAGTTTCAAACGCAAGAAAATCAGCAATGCTGTTTGCTACCAAATAAAGCAGTGAAGAAAACAGTCCACTGGATTGAGCAATAAATCCATTCATGCCCTGTCAAGAGCAATTTGATGGCACAAGAAGCCATGGACGAAGAAGTGAGTGGGAACTGATGAAACGGACTGTGGGCATCTCTTTCAAGAAGTCTGGTTGTGGAGAGAAGGTGAGAGGAAAATTAGCAACTGAAGGAGGACACAGGATCAAAAAAAGGCTTATTTATGTGTACACAGCCTGTGTCTATGAGTGCAAAGGCATCTTGGCATATGTGAATGCACACAGGTGCCCACAGAGAAGCAGGTTTAAATGTAAATAAGGAAGCAAAAATAGAGGAGAGTTTGAAGACTAAAAAAAAAATACAAAAATTAAAATCACAAAACAAAGTCCCCAAGAAGGCAGGAGATGATGCACTACCAAGCACAGGTAAAGGGTTCAGTCTTAGGGAAAAAAGCACTTCCAGAGTTACAACAGAGATCAAGAGAACAAGTGTAACAATGGGTAAAAATATTTTGAAATCTGGGGCATCAGGCTGGGGGAGTTCTCCCCTGATGGATTCTCTTATGCGGAATTTAGGAGACAAGGTCATCTGCAAGCAGGGGAAGACACTGTGCTGGCAGAGGTTTGAGATGAGTGGGAAATGAAACAACCATTGCAGGCACCAGGAGAGTGTACCAGCTAAGGAAATAATGGAGTTGTCAGCAAGGCTGAGGATCCTGTTGAGACCTGTGACCAAAAATTTACACAGGTACTAATCTGCAGGGTGCGTGTCGTTCTCCTGGTGTAGTCAATATCCTGGGTATAGCCTAAAAAGACAGACAGCTGAATTCAACCAGGACTAGTTTTGCCAAGCAGATATGACAGAACAGCAAGGCAAGGGACTCAAGAACACCTGTAAGGAAGTGATTAAAGTGACACATTATAGAATCTAACCTGCTCGCGAAAGCAGTCAAGACGGGCTAAAGGCAGAGAGCAAAAACATAAGAGGGATCTAGGGACTAGAAAACTTGATTAAGTTAGAGAGTCTGTCTACCTGAGGAATAACTTAGAGGAAAGGAGCCTACGGTTAGAGAATAAAATGTCTGGATTTGTGATTTCAGAAGTAGAGCCATTCTTGGCGATTACAAGGTAAAACGGCCCTGGGAAAGGACTCCTAAAATGGAGGGATAGAGGTCACTGGACAAACATGAAAACTGCCAGATGGACAAGAAAGGAGAACCAGGCAGTGAAAAGGTAGGAGACAGCACAGTATTCAGAGAACTTCAAGTAGTGTGACATTTCTAAAACTTGAGTTAAGAGGGATCGAGATGAGGATGGAGAGGCAGGGAGGAGTCAGGTCACATAAGTCATGTAATTCACTCAGAATGAGAGCTGTCTGCTGAAGGGTCGAAGGGCTGGCACGTGTAAATACCTGAAGGGCTGGTAGATTTTTAAAAATTAGTCCAGTTCTAGGGAATAGGAAAGGTGAAAGATACAGGGAAGCAGATTTCAAAACAAAAGAAATGTTCTAATGACTAATGATTCCTTAAATAGGTTGCCTTGAAAATTCTTTACTACTAGATAAATGTCTAAGCAAAACTCAATGCTGGGACTTCCTTGGTGGTGCAGTGGTTAAGAATCCGCCTGACAATGCAGGGAACACGGGTTCGATCCCTGGTCCGGGAAGATCCCACATGCCGGGGAGCAACTAAGCCCGTGCACCACAACTACTGAGCCTGTGCTCTAGAGCCCGTGAGCCACAACTACTGAGCTCGCGTGCCGCAACTACTGAAGCCCGTGTACCTAGAGCCAATGCTCCCCAAGAAGAGAAGCCACCGTAATGAGAAGCCTGCGCACTGCAACATAGAGTAGCCGCTGCTTGCCGCATCTAGAGAAAGCCCGCACGCAACAACGAAGACCCAAAGCAGCCAAAAAAATTTTTTTTTAAATTATATAAAAAAAAACTAATGGATGTACATAAATTTTTTTAAAAAAACAAAAAAACCCTCAATGCTGATCTACCTGTGATGTTATACAAAGAATCAAACAGAGCACCACTAAGTCCTGTCCAACTCCATGTTAAGTAATAAGGGGCAGAAAAAAACATCACTCACCATTTCTACACCTATTACTCCTGCACCAATGACAACCATCTTTTCTGGAACTTTTTTTAAAGACAAAGCACCTGTAGATGACACTACTGTATCTTCATCAATCTGTAATTTTAAAAAAAGATACAATCAAAATTATTTGGAAAAACCTACTGATTATAAACTGTGATCTCACTCAGTATAATAACTAAAAATACTAAGTCATTTATTTGCTTTGAGCTACTTACGACTTTTGTCCATAGACTCAATTTTATCAAAACCCATTAAAAATGCTCACTAAAAAATTTATCATTCAGCATTTCAAAACAAAATGGTCAATTTTAACTTCATATTGAATTGAAATATATCTTAATATACAGTGTTCTATTTCTGGTCACGATTACTGCAGAATAAAGACAGGCAATTTCCCAAAGCTGAATGACTGTCAACATATAGTACTTCAGTCAGAGATCTGTCATTCAAAGTTCATAAAGAGCATAAAGTCGTTTATAAAACATATTTCTGTAGGAAGGTTGTGACAGTTGTAAAACATGTAAATACCGTAATTCCAGGAAAAGGAGTGACTTCTGAACCTGTGGCTATAAGAATGTTCTTTGTATCAATAACTTGAGTGTTGCCATCGGCTTTCGTAGCGGTGACCTGATTTTTCCCAGTTATCTTTCCATATCCATTTACATGAGCAACCTTTATAAAATAATGTTTATAAATTCACAAAGTTTAAAATAATTTTTTTGGAGAAACAAATATGATTAGTAAGAAAAAAACTATTAAATAATTTATCCAATACAAAATACTTCCCTACTTAGTAATGCTACATATGGAACAGCAAACGTTTTGTTATATGTATCAGGGAAATCTATTTCAGGTTAACATACTGTTTTAAATTAAATAAATTTTCTCCAGCAGCCAAGTTCTAATAACATCACTGTGAGCATAAAGCAATGTTAAGGTATATATAAAATAAAGCAAAAATTTGAACATTAAACACACTGACCTTATTCTGTTTGAATAAGTGGGCAATTCCACCCGTTAAAGCTTTTACTGCATTACTCTTCTGCTCCATCATCTTCTCTAAATTCAAGCGAACTTCAGACACTGTAATTTGTTAAATAAATCTTTAATCCATAGCTAAATTCCTGAAGCAATGTGTGATATTTTTCATGAATCAAGGTCTAAAAAACTGCAGCCTAATGCTTACAGAACTGTTTAAAAGGCAGTATTAAAAATTTTTAATCTAATAACTGATACAATAATCGTAGCTGGCAAAAGGCAAACAGCATCCTATCACAATAACAGAACCTATCACACACTGTAAAAAGTCCACCTTCAGGAAAAACGAAGTCCAAAATATAACATTACACCCCATTATGACAATATATTCTCCAAACACCTTATGGTAATTATAAATCTGGAAGAGATTTAAATTTAAGTATTGATAAAAATGACAAAGTAAAACATCACTGGAAATTGCAAACAAAAGAAAAGGCTAAATTTCATGAAACAACTACTAAAAATACACATTTGAAAACTTCAAATACAGAAGCTTAATATAAAAGAGTTTAATAAACTAGATTTTACTCACTCATTTAATTCAGAAGAAAACTGAAGCAACTCAGAAGATAAAGAAACTCAAACTCAACAGAACTTTACATGTAAGACTACCTCAGAAATCAGCTCATGCAACCAACACATATCTTAAAGATGAGGAAACAGAGGCCCTGAGAGATTTGATTTACCTAAGTCACAGAGCTAGAACATGAAGCTTTACCTACAATGCACTTCTTTGACTAACCCTGTCTCTACTTTCCTTTGTGGGTACAGAAAGTGAGTTTTGATTCTACTTTTCATCGAGCTTAATATATTTGCTTTAATGTATATACATCACTCCTATACCTTCCTGTCTGCCTACACTATAGCCCAATCTTTCAGAAACCTACTGCTACAAAGAAATAAATGAAGGGAAATCAATTAACACACCACCCCCCACCTCCAACAAAGGTGTGTTTTGGCCCTTCCTAGAAGGACTACCCTCCTGGATATATCTGTAAACAACAATAATTGGAGAAAAAGGATGAAATGAACACAGTCCAAAAAGAATGGCAGGAGATACGACATAACAAATTAAAACATTATGAAATGTCCTTCTTTTCCACTATGCTGCATCCTTTCCCCTCTCCTTGCATCTCTTTCCACTACCAAGAACTTAAGTAGACTTTCCTTCCTTCACCATTATTTGCCCATGGCACTCAGGAATCCAGCACCTCCTAATGATCTCTAGGTTTCAGGGAAATAAAAACTGACTTCTCTCTCTCTCTCTCTCTCACATGTTAGCAAAGGAACACAAGATGTCATAGTAGGAATATGAACTTAAGCCTTCGTCTTAAATCAAATCTTTTCACATTTTTAAGAGTCTTTTTCTTACTCTTCCCTCACTGAACACATATTACACACTCATTAGACACAAGTCAAGTTAAGCTAGAAGAGGTCAAGTTAAGTGATAATATTGCTAAATATGAAGGTATACATACTTTCAAATTCCTCTAGATGCAAAATCTTTTCCATGGGCCATATGGTAATAATGAGAGTTATTCAATAAAGCCTAAAGGAAATAGACTCAAATATCAAATTTCACAAACTATATATAATCAAAAACCACTTACAAAATGACATTCTCTACGTGAAATAGCATATAGGACTACACCAATTCAGTTTCTGTTCTTACATAATTAATCTAAGACAAACAATAACGACTTAAACGTTCAACAAACAAGAATGAAAAAACATCTTTACTTTCTTTAAAAGCAACGAATTAAATACACACTTCAGAAAGGCAGGTTAAAAAAGCAGTCATATTTTCATATATAAAGGGCCTAAAAGAAGAATTTACTACCTATTATCTGTTTCACTGTAAAGGAAAGCTAAAAAGAAAAAAAATGGAACATCAGAGTCTGTCATCAGAGCCTAGCTCAAAGGCTAAGCATTCTGAGACAAGGAAGTTATTTCAGGAATGTATGGCAGACTGATGACAGTACTCTAAGTTTTAACATGGGAAAAACGTGTTTTTATCATCCCTGGTTTATTTTTTAATAACTGTATTAGTTTAATATTCTAATTTCAATATATCCTTCTAGCTGGTGGCTAATGAAAAAATTTCTGCACTGCACAAAACATATGCTCACCTTAGAAGGAATACAACCAACGTTCAAGCATGTTCCACCGAGTGTTTCATTTTTCTCAACGCAGACTGCCTACAACCAAAGAAAACTTTATTTACTGCACATAACCTGCAATGTTTCGGTTCACTAAAATTCCAAATGTATCTGTCTTAATTCTTCTACAAAACATGCTACTGAAACTGTGTTTGTGAGAATGAAATAGACTCCTTTATAATTTATTATTTGAATAATATTAACCCAAAAGCGAATTAGTCTAAAAAATATTTTTGTTTAACAAACCAAATACATGTTTTTGGCTCTATTACTGTATCTTCCAAAGTGTGATTAGAAGCCAAAACAAAAAAGTATTGGGGGGAGGGGAAAAATAACAACTTCACTTTCCATTTCATGAAAATCCTACAACCAAATAAACCCTCTCTCTTCATTAGTCTCAGGCCTAAATATAATTTATAGAATTAAGAAATTATTTACCATTATTAATTACCTGCAAAGTATTTTGTGAATGTGATCAATTCTTGCCAAATGAAAAGGAATCAACACCTAGTCTGAGCCTAAACCTTACCTTGAAGCCTAACTGGGCAGCTTTAATAGCAGCAACATATCCTCCAGGACCAGAACCTATCACTGTTACATCAGCATCAACTACAATAAAAGCAAATTGATACAAAACAATAAATTGCTTAATATTGACCAAAAACAGTACATTAAAAAAAAAAAATCTTACATTTTACACCTCCAAGAAAGCACAAATAATCAGCATTTTCCACACAGTACTATTCATTCCTAGATACCTGATGTTCTTTGACATAACTGAAAATGGCACAGATTTTTAAATTTTGTTTTCTATTTATTCATTACGGCATACCAAAATATAACTGAGTTTTGTACCCACTGACCTTGCTAAATTCCATAGTTTCATGACGGACAGGCATTTACTGACGCATCTGTATGAAGGAAAGAGCCTGAGCTTTGGAATCTGACATACCTGGCTTCAAATCTCAGCTCCTGAACTAATAAGTGGCTCCTGTCACTTATTAGTTGTGTGACTAAGTGACCTCATTTTTGTCATACAGGAACAATAACACTGCCTTAAATGATTGATGTTTGGATTAAATAAGATAATTTTGTATAATACTTTAGTTCTCTCAATAAATTTAAGACTGATTATATCCTTTTCAGGTACTTAACTTCTAAGATATCAGGGGGAAAACTCTGCTTCCCTATAATGCATGGCAAATACGTTTTGAACTTTATTTGAATAATGATACATTTTGTATAGTTTAAGATAATAGGCTAAATAGAACTCAATGAACTATTCTGGACATTTATCATATAAAGATAAGAAACTGAAAGTTAACTTTCATCAGTAGCCTGAGGAATATAATAATTATGATACAAATGTAAAATTAAGTCCAATTATTCCCATTCTCCTCAATCCAACATCAAATAAAGCAATAATAACTGTTAAGAGTTAGAGACAGTCTCCCTTCTCCACCCCTCAACTGTCATTGCAACCTAGCATTTAGCAGTTTTTAACACACTTTCACATATATTATCATGTTTTTCCCAGAACTTCCTAGGAGGAAGGTAAGGATGGCATATATTTGATATATCACAGATAAAAAACACTAGGTTCAGAGAGGTCAATTAACTTGCCCAAGGTCATCTAGCACTCGTGTGGCAGAGACAAAGTTTTCTGTCTCTCCTTCCAGTGGTCTTTCCATTATTCAAACTACTCCATTCCTCAGTTTCACCTATCCCCAAGAGCAATAATCAAGCTTTATAATTACTAGCTATCTGACCTTCGATGAGTAATTTAACCTGCTTCACCCTCAGTTTACTCATCTGCAAAATAAACAGTACAAGAAAATCTACCTCATAGGGCTGTAATACAGAATAAATAATGTATGCAAATAGCTTAGCATAGTACCTGGAACGTACATAGTAAGTATTCACTGTATAATAACTATATTCTGACCTACAAAGACAGCAAATTTAATTTCTTATCATCCCTCCCCCACAAAACACACACCCCCTAGGGGATGGGAGTGTACTATCATTCAAAAGACCTTTGCTGGCCTGAACAGAATCAAATAACCTCTATGTTGGACGACAACTAACAAGTTATCCAACCCAGTTATCCACAAAATCTAAGAATCGTCCTACTGAATAAATCAATGTACTGATTCTCCTTGGTTATGTCAGATGATAATTAGGATTACTCAATACATGAAAAAAATATAGCTGGTCCAATACATGATAAAAGTATTGCTTCAATTTTTACTGATCCATTTATGCTTTTTGGCCACAATGCTTGGTTCACTCATTCACGTTCAGAATTAAGTATGTAATAAAATGTATTTCTATTTTTAAATCTTGAACCAAATCAGGACCTAAACAATATCCCTTTGTTTGGGTCCTAATTTTTAATTTCACAGTAATGTAAATACAAGCTACAAAACATGTTTCTTTGCTGACTTTTTAACATTTTTTGGTTATAATATACATGTTTATTGATTAAATTTAAACACAAAAAAGCCAAAATACTTGCATTTTATTTCCCAATTTACTGTGTGATCTTAGGTCTTTTTAAAAACCGTAGAAAATACCAAAAAACAGTTCGCCGTGCACTGAAGATACTAAGTGTACCATTCCATTAGAATCCCACTAAAGTGCTAGGAAGCACAAAGATGAAGGGAAAAAAGAAAAGTCTTCATCTGAAGACTTGTCAACTGAAAGTATAGGAGGGTATGATCCAGTGCAAAGCTTCAAAAATAAGCTATTATTTAGGGGAAGTACACCAATGTCTGCAATTTACCTTGAAATGCAACAGAAAAGTAAGAAGAATGAATGGATACGTATACGGATGAACAGATATGTGATAATGTAAGTATAGTAAAATGTGAAGAATCCATGGGTATTCACTGTAAAATTCTTGCAACTTTTCTAAATGTTTGAAATTTTTCATAATAAAATACTGGAAAAACAAACCAGCTAGCTTTCACCTTTACCAAAGGCTGCTTGCAAGTGACAGTTTACAATACCTGATTCTGACTCACCATCTCCTTGTCAAGAAGCATTTCTCAATTTTAAAGTAGTTTTAAAAATCAGGATATAGAAAAGTAGTTAAACAAAATACATTAATTTAGGGAACACTTAATATATAATTTTACAAAACTAGCATCAGCCTTTAAAAGTGAAAAAGAAAAACTGAAAAGGATATACAAATTGATAGCATAAGAGAACGATGACTAAGCCAAAACAGCAAAAGACAGCTGGATAGCAATCTTCATTTCAGGTGGCAGTAAAATACCAGCAGAAAGCTATTGGGTTGATACTTTAAAAAAAACTGGGGTAGGGCTTCCCTGGTGGCGCAGTGGTTGAGAATCTGCCTGCTAGTGCAGGGGACACGGGTTCGAGCCCTGGTCTGGGAAGATCCCACATGCCACGGAGCGGCTGGGCCCGTGAGCCACAACTACTGAGCCTGCGCGTCTGGAGCCTGTGCCCCGCAATGGGAGGGGCCGCAATAGTGAAAAGGCCCGCGCACCGCGATGAAGAGCGGTCCCCGCACCGCGATGAAGAGTGGCCCCCGCTTGCCGCAACTAGAGAAAGCCCTCGCACGAACCGAAGACCCAACACAGCCAAAAATAAATAATAAATAAATAAATAAAGTAGCTATAAAATTTAAAAAAAAAAAAAAAAACAAAAAAACTGGGGTACAATAAGAGGTGCCTGACTTAATTAGTCAACGCCATGAAATGAACTGAAAGAAAAAGCAGGAAAAAGTGCTCTACAAGTTACTCTACAAATGTTACTTATTATATCATTATGAGGAAACTAAGGATACCACATTATCAAGGCCACCACTGAAATAAAGGTGTCCAGTTACAAACCAACTGTAATCATCAACAAATTACAACACATGTTTTAAGAAGTCAGTCTGCAATATTATCTGCCACTTGGATAATTTACATGCCAGGTAGTGAGCTAAATGCTTCCTGTTGTCTTATTTAAGCCTCAGCACATCTCTGTTACACAGTTATTATTGCCATTAACAGGGAGAAAATAAGGCTGAGGGTAACTAAACAACCTATGTTAGGTTGCACAATTAGTAATTGATCCAGCCAGGATTCAAGCCATATTCTTTAGATTCTGAAGCCTATGCTCCTACACCATTATGCCTCCCAAACACTCAGATGATCCCATAATCTCCAGGTCAATCAGGAACTCCAACTAAAATGATACGAAGCTCTTCATTATCAGAATGAAATCAAATTTCATGAATGCCTACCCTATGAGGAAATCATCACTACCTTCAAAAACCTTACGTTATAGTTAGGGGAAATAGGCACGTATCAAAATGTAGATAAATCAAGATTATTTTTAAAACGAAAATAAAAGGAATAGGAAAAGAAATATAAGGCAGTAATCATTAATTACCAATTTCACTAAATGAGTATAAGAGCTACTTGTTGTAATGTTTACTTGTTGTTTTGTTGACCGGGGTGGGGGGGTCTGTTTTAAAATCATCAATAGCCTGGGACTTCCCTGGCGGTCCAGTGGTTAAGACTCTGCACTTCCACTGCAGGGGGCACTGGTTCAATCCCTGGTCAGAGAACTAAGATCCCACATGTCACGTGGTGCAGCCAAAAACAAAAAACAACCCAAAAAACAAAACAAAAAATACAATAATCAATAGCCTTAATCTTCAGTCTATCTTCATAGTCACATCCTCTACCTGTGATCACCCTAAACCGCTCAGCTTCAAAGAAAATTTTGAATTCTAATACTTTTACTTTCTGATCATAACCCTACAACCCTCCAGTCCATAACGAAAGAGAAACACAGTAAAAGAAGAAAGGATGTGAAGTTAAACAAACCTGAGTTCAAATATGAGCTCTACCATCTCTTAAATTCTTGGGTAAATTATTTAATCTCTCTGGACTTCGATGCAACATAGGCATAACAGTGACAGTAATATCTACATCCCAGGGTTGAGAGGTGAGAGATAAGGTATGTCAAGATCCTGGGAGAATGCCAGGTGCACACTGGGCACTCAACACATGTTTCTTCCCTTCTCAGATCCTCCTCCCAATTTTGGTCCTGCAGCCTCCAGTCTCATCCCCACCCTCCTCAGCTACCAAGGTGTTACCTCCTGCCAAAACCCAACTAGGACTTTATTCTCTTGCTCCTCATTGGTTTCCCTGCCTCTTGTTAGATAAAATCCAAGTTCTTAAACACACATCTAAATCTCTTCAATAACTATTTCTCCAGCCTCATCTCCCACCACATTCTGCTTATCAACCAATATCATGCAGTTTAAGCTTCAGCAATAATGAATTACTGGTACCTTACACGCACAGAATTGGGCTGGTCTACCCACGTACATTCTGGCCCATCTACCTAGAAATAAATACTGACAGCACGTATTTCACATTACAGACACAATTCTAAGCTCTTGGGCTACCAATGAATGACAGAGCCCTGGTTCTTATAGTCTAATGAGAGAAAAAGTTATTACAATAAACACTCTGATCTGCAACCAAAACGAGCTTTAAAAACAAATCTGATTATATCATGCCCCTGCTTAAAACACTTCAATGACCTCCAACTGCCCTTAAAATAAAGAGTTAGGGTCTTTTGTAACCTGGAGAAGTCAACCGTCAACATATTTCAGCCACACTGGCCCTTTTTGAGCTGCTCAAATGCACTATGCTCCTTCTCACATCAAAATATTCCCACATGCAGGTCCTTCTACCTGGAACACCTCCTCCCATACCCACTCCCACCCCAACCCTTTTCAGATATCATCATTTCCTTAGAAAACAATTGTGACCATTCCTGGTCCATATACAGATATCGTAACTCCCAATGCTCAGTTTGTGGAGTCCTTATCACAATTATTTGTTGGATGTTTATATTCCCCAGTGGACTGTAAACTATAAAGCTGCATCTTGTCTGTCCTGTTCACTGCTGTATCCCAGCAACTAGCCCAATAACTAGCACACAGTAGATACTCCGTATCTGTTGAAATAATGCATGAATAAATTAACATAGCAAATGTGACTGATGAAGGCTGTAAGTCTATTCCTGTCATGAAACAGGTCATATCAACAACAATACACAATACTTTTCAAACCTTGATGAACTTGGTTCATATTCAAACACCTCCCAGATGCTGTAACAGGGACTGTATCATAATAAGCTTGAACTCCTCAAGTTGGTCAAGCAATACTCATGTAAGGAGGCAAGCCAAACAGAACAATGATAAAGAGTGTAAGCTCTAGAGTCAGAAGAATTTTCCCAGCTCTGTCATTTCCTAGCTAAGCTCTCTCGACTCAGCTCCTCCATTCACTAAATGGGGAAAACAGCAGCACATACCTGGTAGGAGAACCACAAGGATTAAAGACTGTGCCTGAGACAGAGTAAGCCCTCAATGCATCAGTTAATATCACTGTTGTTGCTGGGTACTCACTGTGTACCAGGCACCATACTGGATGCTTGTGATGGAGCATAACTAAAACTGACATGGCCCCAGAGTTTATGCAATAAATACGCACTGAGTACCTACTGTACCATTTTTGGTGCTAAACAGTCACAAATCACAGTCCTTGCCCTAATGAAGTGTGCACTCTTGAGGAAAGTACAGACATTAAATAAACACCTCAGACAAATATAAAAATGTACAGAAAACGCTTGTTACTTCATGCAACCAAAGACTTTATGCACGGAATCTATATGGGTACTAAGGGATTTATAATTTACTCGATGTCAAGGGATCACTAAATTATTGGATTCATGAGTACTCAGTTATTCCCGTAACATTACAATCTTAAGTTCCTGCCCAGGGACTGCCTGGCAAAGAGAAGGTACTGAATAAATCCTCCCTGAATATGTAATACCAAAGGTGTAGAATGAGCCATGAAAAGTCTTTACTTGCATGCTTTGGAAATGAAAATCTAGTATTTCTCCTGTTGAGTTGAGAAGAATAAGTAATATTCCCATTTAACAAAAGAGACAAAGGGTGTATGCCAATTATACCTCAATAAACTGAAAGGGGGAAAGAAGGGACAAAGGACGTAACGGGTCCAACTCCCCCCCCACCCCGCCACCATCAAATTTGTATTTTTGGGGGCTTCCCTGGTGGCGCAGTGGTTGAGAGTCTGCCTGCCAATGCAGGCGACACGGGTTCGAGCCCTGGTCTGGGAAGATCCCACATGCCGCGGAGCGACTAGTCCCGTGAGCCACAACTACTGAGCCTGCGCGTCTGGAGCCTGTGCTCCGCAACAAGAGAGGCCGCGATAGTGAGAGGCCCGCGCACCGCGATGAAGAGTGGCCCCCACTTGCCTCAACTGGAGAAGGCCCTCGCACAGAGACGGAGACCCAACACAGCCATGAATAATAAATAAATAAATAAAATTTTTTAAAAAGACAAAACTGTAATTCCCAGAGGCTCTCATTAAAAAAAAAAAAAAAAAAAGTGTATTTTTTAAAGGATTTCTTGACCTGTTCAAAGCTAGGATAAATCACCCACTGTTGGTCATTAGTGACCCAAATCCTCCTCCTCCTCTTTCTTCTAGGAATATACAAAATGATAATAGTTTGACAACAGTTTAAGGATACAGAATAAAATTATTTCACAGAATGCAGGGAGACTGATGGTCACAGCTCCCCCCAGTTAATGGTTTCTATAATGAAGCTTCAAGACATCATGTGCAACTTTACTTATGATTATATGAGCGATTCCAGAAAATGTCAAAACAGATAATTTCAAATACTCAATAGTCTTGATACTAGGAGGCCAAAGTACCTTACTATAAACCCATTAACTCCCTGTTTTAAATACTTTAAAAAATACATATCTTTTACAGAAACTTCAAAAATATAGAAAAGTATAAAGACAAAAGTATTCATAGTCCACAGCTTCCTTTCAGGGTACATTCTTCCAATCTTTAAAACGTGCTTTTGATAAGCCCACCAAGATTTTCATTCAGCGTGGAAAAAGATTTCTCACCATTCTAAACAGTGTTAAGCAACTAACACACTCAATCTTACCCAGTGGACAGAGTTAAGTTTTTTGGGGTTTTTTTGGCCACACAGCACAGCAGGCGGGATCTTAGTCCCCTGACCAGGGATCAAAACCCATGCCCCCTGCAGTGGAAGTCCATAACTTTTTAAGTGTAAACATATAAAATCGCTCCTCTGCCCAACACCCTTCAGTGGTTTCCCTTCACACTTGGGAGTAAAATCCTGGCCTGGCTTACAAAACCCTCCGTATCTGATCCCTGCCTACCTCTCTGATTTTACACTCTATGGGTCTCTGTTCTAGCCACACCAGCCTTCTTGCAATTCCTTAAACCTCACAACCGAATTCTCACCTCGGACCCTTCTCACTGCTGTTTCCCTCTGCCTGAAATAACCTTCTCACTCCCTCACTTTACTCAGGCCCTTACACAGAAAAGCCCTGACACCCTATCTAAAATAGCCTCCTTACCTCCCAATTACCAGCTTTCGTTTTCAAAGACCTCCCAAAATATTTCCCTGTTACTTGTGTACTGTTTGTCTTTTTTTTTTTTTTTTAAGTATTTGTTTATTTATTTATTTATGGTTGTGTTGGGTCTTCGTTTCTGTGCTAGGGCTTTCTCTAGTTGCAGCAAGCGGGGGCCACTCTTCATCGCGGTGCGCGGGCCTCTCATTATCGCGGCCTCTCTTGTTGCGGAGCACAGGCTCCAGACGCGCAGGCTCAGCAGCTGTGGCTCACGGGCCCAGTTGCTCCACGGCACGTGGGATCTTCCCAGACCAGGGCTCGAACCCGTGTCCCCTGCAACGGCAGGCAGACTCTCAACCACTGCGCCACCAGGGAAGCCCTGTACTGTTTGTCTTTTACCCCCAGACTATAAGTTCCATAACTGCAGGGCTTTGCCTCATTCACCACCCGGAACACACCAGATGCTCTATAAACGTTTTAGTGAATAAACATATGAACAAATGAATTCTATGACCGATTACTTTATTATTAGTTACTCTACCATTCACTTGCTTTTAAACACAAAGGAAATATGAGTTAATATGAGGAAAACCTGTTTTACTAAGTACTTACTTGGTTGATCTGCATAAGTTCTCAGTGGCACTGCAGAAACTCCTTGCAGACCATGAGATATTCTATTGAAATGGCCTCTCTGAAAGAAAAGAAAATGTTCCTATTATGTAAAATATGATTTCAAAATATAGAACTCCTGAAGGTCCTTGAAAACAATGAGTTAAGGCAAATGTATCAAGCAATGATTATTAGTGTATCTTCCATTACCACAGAGGTTACACATCAATTTCTCCTCTTTTGTAAAAACAGTCAGCTTGCCACACTTTTCATTATGAACAGTCGGCATCCCATTTCATATTTAACCTAACTAAAACATGTTACTCAATGGTGTTAAGTTTTATTAAATTTTCAGGAGGCATGGCTAACTTTTGGTGCCAGGGATCATTTTAATGTCATAACTGAAGTGTTCAAAGTTCTAGCTTAAGTACTTGGATAATTTCATTATGCAATCCTTTTACACGTGATCCATGTACAACCTATGAAGATGTACCTGAACCGTCCCACAGAAATAGAAAATGAGACAAAATACCTTAGAAGAATGCACCAAGTAATGTACTCATATTCAAGAGCTACTACAGTTTTACAAACTGCATCATAATCTCCACAACAACCTCTAAATGTGAATGGCTACTATTTCCTAAGAACAGTGAGGCACAAAGGAACAAAGCAAATTGCTCCTATCACAGAAGGCAAATGGGAAGTAGTGACAAAACCTACACTGAGCTAGTAACGTTGTCTATTTCAAGGCAATTCTTGCACCTGAGGTCAGGACAGCGGTCCAAAGAACAGCAGAATAAATATCAGTCCTGAGTCTTAGTCCCAGCTCTGCCTTTCACTAAAAGTACGACTTCTAGCATGTTACATTAACTTCGGAAAACATAAGCTACTCATCTTTGAAACAAAGGAGTCTGACTACTGTATTATTTTTAAGGTCTGCATCAATATCGTATCCAGCCACGATCCCACATATATACACTTTGGCTGTATTTGGTACATAAATGAAAAAGGAAAGCTTTCCTGAGGTTAACCTGCTACAATTAAAAATACAAGCTTCTAAGAGGGAAGTCAATGCACACTAGCTTAAAACTGCAAACACTGAAGGGACCTTCGAGGAATTCCTAGGGCTACGTGTTAGGGCTGACTCGGTCTGGGTCTTTCAAGCGGTGGCCCAAGGTTACCTGTCCACTGCAGAAAGGCCACTCAGGGGCCGGGATGAGGATGAGCAAAAGGTATGAAAAAGCGTTGACCATACGGGGCAAGGTAGACTCATACATCCACCGCCAAGGGGGCAAGACCTATGTGCGACCGCCAGGCCCCACGGCCCACGCTTGGGAGGGAACTGTGTGTGACTGCTGGCCGTCATACAACCGGCGGGGCCTCTCCACCGCCTAGGCCTGTGCCTCCGAGCCGCCGCCCGGGCTGAGCAGTTTCAGGGGTGGAGCCGCAGCTGGTCCCGGCTTGGCCGCCGGCCTCTCCCAACCCCCCCACTTAGGCCGCGTCCTGGTCCCCGTCAGCGGGCCTCTCTGTGCCTCTGGCTCAGCACGACCCCACCCAGTCGGCCCTCACCTTAGCCAACGAACAGTACACACGACTCCAGCTCTGCATGTTGCCGCTGGACTTTCCTTTCCGCCAAAGCTTTCACCTCCGCTAAACGTCTCCGCCGCCTCGCCAAGGTCTCCCCGCTCTGCGCATGCACGAGTGCGGCCTACGTCATCGGTCGGGCGCCGCGCGATTGGCCCGCGCCCTGCGGACCAGTCAGGCTCGGCGTCCTACACTGTCGTAAAGAGCGTAGTGTTTTGTGGCAGCGGGGAATGAGGAACCGTTTTAGGGGAGTGAAAGTGTCCGGAGTTGCAATGTGATGTTATAGAATACTTGGAAGGCGTTTGCTATCGTAAAGCTATCGTTTGCTTAAAGCACACTACAAAAAATAAAGTTTCACCAGTTCTTGATGCTGCTAGGCTGAGGAGTCTCAGCACTTTCCGGGCACTATCTCACTTTATCCCTAACTATACGAAGGATTCCGAGTATTTCTACTTCTTGGATGAGGCCCTGAGAGGTTAAACAATACCCCCAAGGTCTCACCAAGGACAGATAGCTGCAGCCCTGAGGTCAAAGCCTTTAGTCTTAATTACTGCTTTATAATCTCTTCCTCAGTTCAAATGCCATGTAAGAGATGGGGTCACAGACTGTGTTATCACCGGCATCCTGCTCTAAGTAACTAAGATAACTGGCAATGTGTAGAAAACACACTATCTTCTATCTCCTCAGCTGGGAAACACACCTCCCTGTTGAAGCAAATTAGAATGGGTGGGGGGTGGGGGGTGATATTATACTTTTTTAAGAGACACTGAAAACCATTGTCTTCAGAACTGAGCACGGAGATCTAAGGTCTGATACTTGCTTTGCAATAACTCTGTATAGCGTGGATAAAACTTTATTCTACATTTCTTGAAAGTTTACTGCCCAGGCAGTGGATTTAAATACTAATTAGAAATTAATGGGAATTCCCTGGCAGTCCAGTGGTTAAGACTCCGGACTCTCACTGCCAAGGGCCCAGGTTCATCCCTGGTTGGGAAACTAAGATCTCATAAGCCGTGCAGCATGGCCAAAAAAAAGAAAAAGAAAAGAAATTACTCCTTGCTGAGGTAAGCTGTTTTAGGGGAGAAGATATGAATGATATTTAGTGTTTGTTATAGAGGCTGCCACTTTGTACTCAATATCCATTCTCCCTCTTCTTTCCTCTGTACATAAGCATTTTGGCCATCTTAAGCATTTTCCTGGCTTTAGCACCCACCTGCATACACTGATAATGATAACTCCTAGATCCTTAGCTCCTGTCTCTACTTCTCTCCTGGACTCCAATTCCGTATTTTCAGCTGTCTACTGAACACATCCAACTGGGCGGTTCTGCCAGCACCTCAATGGCAATTATCTAATATCTAAAATATTAAATACATATTGTCTCCTTTATAATACATGATACCTCCAAATAGCCAGTCATCCATAGGAAAAAAATTTCGTAGCCATTCTCAATTCTTCCCTTTATCCCAATATCTAATTAGTCACTGTTTTACTTGACTACATCTAGAAGCAGACCTGGAGACAAGCATTTGAGTGCAACAAGTCTGTTGGAGAGATGAACCAAGAAAGCATCAGTAGGGGATGGAAAAGAGATGGAAACGATTTCAGTTACATTAATGAGTAGATTACCACTGTGGGCAATTGTGTCTCAGACTCACTGGACACCTCTGGAAGACAGCATAAAACATGCTTCAGAGTTGTCCTACCCAAAATATATCCATCAACTTCCATCAGGCTTTGGTTGAGGACTGCTCGTAGGGATTTTAACTCCCTGGCACATCTGGCCTGCCCTGTAAGTGGGCTGAGTGAGCACCAACAGCCGGAGAAATCTCTCAGGCAAAGAGTCCCTGGTGCTTCCAATTAGAAGGGTTTGGGTGAACATGAAAAGAAAAAGTGAGTGCTAAAAGGATACAGGTGAGACACCAGTAAGGTTGGCTACAATCACCAAGTTCTATCAATTCTGAAAGTGAGAATAAGAGTGAAGGAAACAATGATGATGGCTCCAAACTTTCTACCTTAGATGGCAGGGTGGGTAGTGAAACCAATACAGAAATAGGCAGTCAATACAGAAATAGGAGGAAGAACAGCTTTGGGGAGAAGACAAGTTGGAGACATAAGGCTCCCCTAAGAAAGCGATGCTCGAGCTAAAATCCAAACAATTTGTAGGAGTGCTCCAGGCAGTAAGCATTATTATCATACCCATTTTACAGATGGGAAAGAATGCAGTGAGGACAACTGGAATGACAATTAGGAGACCAAAGTTCTAGACCTGAATGCTCTTCACTTTCTGTGTAATCTAGTATAAGTCGTGTCTTGGGACCTTGGCTGCCCAAATTTTCAAATGAGGGGCTCCAAGCTCCCTTCCAGCTATAAAGCTATTCCACTGAGTTGCATAGAGTTGGCTTCCAGAGAACCACATAACAGTCACATCTGTAGTAGAGGTTCGTTACTTTGGTTCTGTCATCTAGTGGAACCCTCACTCCATGTTTGAGGGATCTGTCACAGTGTGAGATCACACTCCACTAGGAAACCCAAGTGGCCCTCCCTGGCTCTCCTGACTCCCAACAGGTAGAACAGGCACAGAACCTAAGCCAATCAGATGCTCCTCCCAGGACCAAAGTCAGAAGGAGTGGCACAAAGAAACTGACAGCTTAGAATTCATGCCACTAGCAGCTGCTCGGTGGCCAGTGGTGACAATGGCAGTGCTCCATTCAGACCCTACCTGAGGAAAATCTCAGCTGGGGCCGCCTACCTTCCTGCCTGCTTCTTGAAACTTCACATTGGTTCTTTTGCTATCAGACAGCTTGCCAATAAATTCCTTTTTGCCAAAGTGAACCAGAGATGACTTCTCAGAGATTATTTGCAATCCAGAAACACGACTAGTACACTACCATTTATTAAAAAGCTGCTGTGTACCAGACACCTTAAATGAACTTTAAAAAAATCTCATAGGATTGCAAGGCAGGTATCATTAATCCGGTTTTTAAGTAAAGGAAACAAGCTCAGAGAGTTTAAATAACATACCTAAGCTCATGCAGTCTATCAGCAGCAAACCACAGTGTGCCCCTGCCTTTTGCACAATTCTGTGCTACACCTATTCATGCTGGACAAAGCACTAACCAGTGAGGAAGAGAATTCCTTGGCTCTTTCTACTACTTCGTTCTCTTGTGGGGTAAGTCCTCATCTCTGGCACTGGCCGGCCTTGATTGATTAACTCAGGTTTGGTGGGGTTGAATTTCTCCATCTATTAAGACACAAACAGCCCAAATGGTCTCAGGTGTACTGCCCATAGAGCCCTCTCCCCTGGGTAGTTCGTGGTTTTATTGTAGCCAAAATTCGGCCTCTATAGATCAGTACCGAATTGAATCTCGGAGACAGAGTTTTGGGTGAAGTAGAAAAGAATAGAGTTATTGCCTTGCCAGGCAAAGGGGGCCACAGCAGGCTAAGGCCCTCAAAACTATGTGTCCCTACCGAGAGGGGATAAAGACGAATTTTATAGTAATGCTTCAAAGAGGAGGGCGTGGTCAACACGTGGACGTTCTTCTGATTGGTTGGTGGTGAGGTAATTGGGAGTCAGCATCATCAACCTTCTGGTTCCTACCGGTCTAGGGTCTATGCGCTTATGGGCAGCATGCAGTCAACTTCTTTCACCTGGTGGGGATTTTAGCATCTGCAAAACAGCTCAAAGATATTGTTATACGTATCCCTTGAGGGGGAACCAGGACCCCGCCCCCAGGCTTCACTATTGTTTCTTTTTTTTAAAGAGTTATTTATTTTATTTATTTTTGGCTGCGTTGGGTCTTCGCTGCAGCGCGGGCTTTCTCTAATTGCAGCGAGCAGGGGCTGCTCTTCATCACGGTGCGTGGGCTTCTCATTGCGGTGGCTTCTCGCTGCGGCGCACAGGCTCTAAGCGCCTGGGCTTCAGTAGTTGCAGCACGTGGGCTCAGTAGTTGTGGCACACCGGCTTAGTTGCTCCCCGGCATGGGGGATCTTCCTGGACAAGGGCTTGAACCCGTGTCCCCTGCACTGGCAGACAGATTCTTAACTACTGTGCCACCAGGGAAACCCTTCACTATTGTTTCTTGACTGCTCCTCCCTTGTCTCCGTATCTGATTAGCAACTCTTTGAACCTGCCTTTGGAACTCAGGGAAGGTCATGGAGGCTGAATGAAGCCTATTTCCTACAAGCAAGAAACAGGGGACACAGAAATGCTTTTGTGCCCAGGAGCCTCACAGGGTCCTGCTCATTATGGAGGGAATAACTGTACTTTATGTCCTAATCACCTCCTTTGTTCCTGACAAATTTCATTTTCTTAGATGATGCTTAAACAACAACAAAACTACACCAAAATGCTAATTTGAGCATCTGAGGTTGATTGAGTTGATGATAATTACTTACAGTGTCATTATAGTATATAAGTAAACTGAGAAAAACTAAGTCAAAAGTGTACTATAATGACACTTTTTGCAAAAGCATGGATGAACATGGATACGATCATAAAAAGTGACAAAAGTCACACAGAGAATATCATATAAAGTCACTTCTAAGTGGAACCAAAAATTGATACAAATTAACGAACATGAAACAGAAACAGTCACAGAATTAGGAAAAAAACTTCCGGCTATCAAAGGTGAAAGGTTGGGTGGGAGACATAAACTAGGAAGTTTAAATTACGATACACACCCTTACATACAGAAAATAGGTAATCAGTAAGGACGTACTGTATAGCACAAAGAACTCAACACCCTGCAATACACGAAAAAGAATATGTAAGATTGGTAGTAATCCGAAGAAGAATATATAAATGTCTCTGCATAAGAGAATCAAGTAGCAGTTAACCAGACAGAAACAAAACATTGCAAAGCTGCTATATTGCATTATAAAAATAAAGTAAAAAAAAAAGAGGGGACAGGGAATTGTTACTAAATTTGTTCAGTGGCAGAGACCCAACTTCGTGTCACATCCCTGGGTCTGAGCAGGCTTGGGTCTGAGGGTGGGACTTTGGTGGGACTGCGGAACCTGGTGAGGATGTGGCAGCTAATGCAGCCCCATTGGAGATGTGCTGCCTGATCCCCACTCCAGGTGCCGAAATCTCCCGGGGAAGGGGAGCCAAGCTACAGCTAAACATGCCTGGGACACCCAAAGGATGGTAGAACCTCTGGGCGGGAAGATGTTTGAAAAGTCACCTAACCTCCACATTTCCTGATGCTGTGATTCCCACCTGCAGCCTCTTTCCTTAAGGTCTCCCCACCGTGAGAAGACAATACCCTCAAAACCCGGTTTTCAACAGCTTGGATTTTGTTCCCTGGATAAAGGTTAAGATGGGGAGAACTCAGACACAAGCCCTAGGGTGTTTGCACAGGCACAGGCCATCTAATTTCCAAGCAGGGACAGGACGTTTCCAAAGGCTCAGGTTCCCCCAGGTACACGAGTGGGGCTAAAGAAATGCTGCCGCCTTGTGGCCGCTTCCCGTAACAACAACCTGAAAACCGGTGCTCAGGGGCACTGCAAATTACATGGCCTGCAGTGCTGTAAAGAACATCTGACCTCGCTCAATGTCTTGGGGTAGGTGATCGAAATGGATGTAAAAACAAGGCGCAATTGCAGCAAATGCATTACAACAAATAGGATTCACTGGCACATTAAAGCACGTAAAAACCTGCTTAATAGCACCAGTGACTCGGTTGGACAAACGGGGCGTTCGGGTTTTTCCAGTGTGTATTACGGCAAACACTGAAGGCCCTTTTTGGCAATCGACTATTCCGGTAATGCAAATCAACTCGACAGAGAGGTATCATCTCTCATCATACAGAATGACCATCATCACCAAGTCTAACAGCAAGAAATGCTGGAGGGGGCGAGGAAACAAAGCTAACCCTGCCCAGATGATGATGGGAAGGTAAATTGCTAACAGCCACTCCGGAGAACAGTTTGGAGTTTCTTAAACCTCTAAAATCTAGAGCTACAGAGGATCCGGAAATTCCACTCTGGAGCATATATCCTGGGAGAGCCAGTAATCAAAGGACACACGCACCCCAATATTTAGTGCAGCCCTGTTTTCAAGAGCATAGACTTGCAAGGAAACTAATTGTCCTAGAAAGGAACAATGGATAAAGTACTTGCGGTACATATGAAAAATGGAGTATTACTCAGCCATGAAATGAAGGAAATGAGGCCATTTGCAGCACTCGGATGGACCTAGGTAGCATCATACTGGATGACAAACGTCCGAGAAAGAGAAATATCATACAATATCACTTATAGGCACAATCTAAAAATTGAGACAAATGAACCAACTTCCATAACAGAAACACAGTCACAGATTTGGAAAGCAAACGTATGGCTACCAGTGGGGAAAGTCAGCGGGAGAGGCATCAACCTGGTGTTGGAAAGTGGCATACATACCGTTACATACAGAAAATGATTAATGAATAAGGACCTGCTTTTAGCACATAGAATTTGACTCAATGCACTGTAACGGACGAAAAGAATATGTAAGCTTGGTAGTAATCCGCACAAAAGTACAGAAAACTCTCTGCATAAGAGAAGCAAGTACGAGTTCACCAGAAAGGAACACAACATTGCAAATCTGCTATATCCCGTTATGAAAATAAAAAACAAAAGGGGGGTGGGAATGGTTACTAAATTCCTTCAGCGGCAGAGACCCACACAGCTGTCACATCCCTGCAGCCAGAGCAGGCTTGGGTCCCAAGGCTTGACTTTCGTGGGACTGAGGGACCTGGTGAGGATGTGCCAGCTAATGCAGCCCCATTGGAGATGTGCTGCCTCATCCCCACTCCAGGTGCCGAAATCTCCCGTGGCAGGGGAGCCAAGCTACAGCTAAACATGCCTGGGACACCCAAAGGATGGTAGAACCTTTGGGCGGGAAGATGTTTGAAAAGTCACCTAACCTCCACATTTCCTGATGCTGTGATTTCCACCTGCAGTCCCTTTCCTTAAGGTCTCCCCACCGTGGGAAGATAATACCCTCAAAACCCGGTTTTCAACAGCTTGGATTTTGTTCCCTGGATAAAGGTTAAGGGGGGGAGAACTCAGACACAAGCCCTAGGGTGTTTGCACAGGCACAGGCCATCTAATTTCCAAGCAGGGACAGGACGTTTCCAAAGGCTCAGGTTCCCCCAGGTACACGAGCGGGGCTAAAGAAATGCTGCCGCCTTGTGGCCGCTTCCCGTAACAACAACCTGAAAACCGGTGCTCAGGGGCACTGCAATTCACAAGACCTGCTGGGCTGTAAATGACACCTGCCCTCGCTCAATATCTTCGGGTAAGTGTTCGAAAAGGATGTGAAAACATGGCAGAATTGCAGGAAACGCAATCATCAGGTACGTGTTACTGGCACGTTAAAGCACATAAAAAGCTGCTAATAGCACCAGTGACTGGGTTGGAAAAAAGGGGCTTTGGGTTTTTACCTGATGTATTAGGGAAAACGCCGAAGACCCTTTTTGGCCAATCTAATATCCGGTAATGCAAATCAACTCGACAGAGAGGTATCATCTCTCACCATTCAGAATGACCATCATCAGCAACTCTAACAGCAAGAAATCCTGGAGGTGGCGTGGAAAAAAAAGCTAACCCTGCCCAGGTGATGGTGGGAAGGTAAATTGCTAACAGCCACTCTGGAGAAGAGTTTGGAGCTTCCTAAACATCTAAAATCTAGAGCTACAGAGGATCCAGCAATTCCACTCTGGGCCGTATATCCTGGGAAAGTCAGTATCGAAGGACACATGCACTGCGATATTTAGTGCAGCCCTCTTTTCAAGAGCATAGACTTGCAAGCAAACTAATTGTCCCAGAAAGGAACAATGGATAAAGAACTTGCAGTACATATGAACAATGGAGTATTACTCAGCCATGAAATGAAGGAAATGAGTCCATTTGCAGCACTCGGATGGACCTAGGTAGACTCATACTGGATGACAAACGTCCGAGAAAGAGAAATATCACATGCTATCGCTTATAGACACAATCTAAAAATTATACAAATGAACCAACTTCCATAACAGAAACACAGTCACAGATTTAGAAAGCAAACTTATGACTACCAGTGGGGAAAGTCAGCGGGAGAGGCATCAACCTGGAGTTGGAAATTGGCATACATACCCTTACATACAGAAAATGATTAATGAACAAAGGCCGACTTTGACAACATAAAACTTGACTCAACACATGGTAAAGGACGAAAAAGAATATGTAAGCTTGGTAGTAATCCACACAAAATACAGAAAAGTCACTGCATAAGGGAAGCAAATACGAGTTCACCAGAAAGGAACACAATATTGCAAATCTGCTATATCCCGTTATGAGAATAAAAAACAAAAGTGGGGTGGGAATGGTTACTAAATTCGTTCAGCGGCAGAGACCCACCCTGGTGTCACATCCCTGCAGCCAGAGCAGGCTTGGGTCCCAAGGCTTGACTTTCGTGGGACTGAGGGACCTGGTGAGGATGTGGCAGCTAATGCAGCCCCATTGGAGATGTGCTGCCTGCTCCCCACTCCAGGTGCCGAAATCTCCCGGGGCAGGGGAGCCAAGCTACAGCTAAACATGCCTGGGACACCCAAAGGATGGTAGAACCTCTGGGCGGGAAGATGTTTGAAAAGTCACCTAACCTCCACATTTCCTGATGCTGTGATTTCCACCTGCAGCCACTTTCCTTAAGGTCTCCCCACCGTGAGAAGACAATACCCTCAAAACCCGGTTTTCAACAGCTTAGATTTTGTTCCCTGGATAAAGGTTAAGGGGGGGAGAACTCAGACACAAGCCCTAGGGTGTTTGCACAGGCACAGGCCATCTAATTTCCAAGCAGGGACAGGTCGTTTCCAAAGGCTCAGGTTCCCCCAGGTACACGAGTGGGGCTAAAGAAATGCTGCCGCCTTGTGGCCGCTTCTCGTAACAACAACCTGAAAACCGGTGCTCAGGGGCACTGCAAATTACATGGCCTGCAGTGCTGTAAAGAACATCTGACCTCGCTCAATGTCTTGGGGTAGGTGATCGAAATGGATGTAAAAACAAGGCGCAATTGCAGCAAATGCATTACAACAAATAGGATTCACTGGCACATTAAAGCACGTAAAAACCTGCTTAATAGCACCAGTGACTCGGTTGGACAAACGGGGCGTTCGGGTTTTTCCAGTGTGTATTACGGCAATCACTGAAGGCCTCTTTTGGCAATCGACTATTCCGGTAATGCAAATCAACTCGACAGGGAGGTATCATCTCTCATCATACAGAATGACCATCATCACCAAGTCTAACAGCAAGAAATGCTGGAGGGGGCGAGGAAACAAAGCTAAACCTGCCCAGATGATGATGGGAAGGTAAATTGCTAACAGCCACTCCGGAGAACAGTTTGGAGTTTCTTAAACCTCTAAAATCTAGAGCTACAGAGGATCCGGAAATTCCACTCTGGAGCATATATCCTGGGAGAGCCAATAATCAAAGGACACACGCACCCCAATATTTAGTGCAGCCCTGTTTTCAAGAGCATAGACTTGCAAGGAAACTAATTGTCCTAGAAAGCAACAATGGATAAAGTACTTGCGGTACATATGAACAGTGGCATATTACTCAGCCATGAAATGAAGGAAATGAGGCCATTTGCAGCACTCGGATGGACCTAGGTAGCATCATACTGGATGACAAACGTCCGAGAAAGAGAAATATCATACAATATCACTTATAGGCACAATCTAAAAATTGAGACAAATGAACCAACTTCCATAACAGAAACACAGTCACAGATTTGGAAAGCAAACGTATGGCTACCAGTGGGGAAAGTCAGCGGGAGAGGCATCAACCTGGAGTTGGAAATTGGCATACATACCGTTACATACAGAAAATGATTAATGAATAAGGACCTGCTTTTAGCACATAGAATTTGACTCAATGCACTGTAACAGACGAAAAGAATATGTAAGCTTGGTAGTAATCCGCACAAAAGTACAGAAAACTCTCTGCATAAGAGAAGCAAGTACGAGTTCACCAGAAAGGAACACAACATTGCAAATCTGCTATATCCCGTTATGAAAATAAAAAACAAAAGGGGGGTGGGAATGGTTACTAAATTCCTTCAGCGGCAGAGACCCACACAGCTGTCACATCCCTGCAGCCAGAGCAGGCTTGGGTCCCAAGGCTTGACTTTCGTGGGACTGAGGGACCTGGTGAGGATGTGGCAGCTAATGCAGCCCCATTGGAGATGTGCTGCCTCATCCCCACTCCAGGTGCCGAAATCTCCCGTGGCAGGGGAGCCAAGCTACAGCTAAACATGCCTGGGACACCCAAAGGATGGTAGAACCTTTGGGCGGGAAGATGTTTGAAAAGTCACCTAACCTCCACATTTCCTGATGCTGTGATTTCCACCTGCAGTCCCTTTCCTTAAGGTCTCCCCACCGTGGGAAGATAATACCCTCAAAACCCGGTTTTCAACAGCTTGGATTTTGTTCCCTGGATAAAGGTTAAGGGGGGGAGAACTCAGACACAAGCCCTAGGGTGTTTGCACAGGCACAGGCCATCTAATTTCCAAGCAGGGACAGGTCGTTTCCAAAGGCTCAGGTTCCCCCAGGTACACGAGCGGGGCTAAAGAAATGCTGCCGCCTTGTGGCCGCTTCCCGTAACAACAACCTGAAAACCGGTGCTCAGGGGCACTGCAATTCACAAGACCTGCTGGGCTGTAAATGACACCTGCCCTCGCTCAATATCTTCGGGTAAGTGTTCGAAAAGGATGTGAAAACAAGGCAGAATTGCAGGAAACGCAATCATCAGGTACGTGTTACTGGCACGTTAAAGCACATAAAAAGCTGCTAATAGCACCAGTGACTGGGTTGGAAAAAAGGGGCTTTGGGTTTTTACCTGATGTATTAGGGAAAACGCCGAAGACCCTTTCTGGCCAATCTAATATCCGGTAATGCAAATCAACTCGACAGAGAGGTATCATCTCTCACCATTCAGAATGACCATCATCAGCAACTCTAACAGCAAGAAATCCTGGAGGTGGCGTGGAAAAAAAAGCTAACCCTGCCCAGGTGATGGTGGGAAGGTAAATTGCTAACAGCCACTCTGGAGAAGAGTTTGGAGCTTCCTAAACATCTAAAATCTAGAGCTACAGAGGATCCAGCAATTCCACTCTGGGCTGTATATCCTGGGAAAGTCAGTATCGAAGGACACATGCACTGCGATATTTAGTGCAGCCCTCTTTTCAAGAGCATAGACTTGCAAGCAAACTAATTGTCCCAGAAAGGAACAATGGATAAAGAACTTGCAGTACATATGAACAATGGAGTATTACTCAGCCATGAAATGAAGGAAATGAGTCCATTTGCAGCACTCGGATGGACCTAGGTAGACTCACACTGGATGGCAAACGTCCGAGAAAGAGAAATATCACATGCTATCACGTATAGACACAATCTAAAAATTATACAAATGAACCAACTTCCATAACAGAAACACAGTCACAGATTTAGAAAGCAAACTTATGACTACCAGTGGGGAAAGTCAGCGGGAGAGGCATCAACCTGGAGTTGGAAATTGGCATACATACCCTTACATACAGAAAATGATTAATGAAGAAAGGCCGACTTTGACAACATAAAACTTGACTCAACACATTGTAAAGGACGAAAAAGAATATGTAAGCTTGGTAGTAATCCACACAAAATACAGAAAAGTCACTGCATAAGGGAAGCAAATACGAGTTCACCAGAAAGGAACACAATATTGCAAATCTGCTATATCCCGTTATGAGAATAAAAAACAAAAGGGGGGTGGGAATGGTTACTAAATTCGTTCAGCGTCAGACACCCACCCTGGTGTCACATCCCTGCAGCCAGAGCAGGCTTGGGTCCCAAGGCTTGACTTTCGTGGGACTGAGGGACCTGGTGAGG